>NW_015506137.1:147916-172308 GCF_001515645.1 Sinocyclocheilus grahami
ATAAACTCGGAATTGGGATATAAACTCGGATTTGTGAAATAAACTCGGAATTGGGATATAAACTCGGATTTGTGAAATAAACTCGGAATTGGGATATAAACTCGGATTTGTGAAATAAACTCGGAATTGGGATATAAACTCGGATTTGTGAAATAAACTCGGAATTGGGATATAAACTCGGATTTGTGAAATAAACTCGGAATTGGGATATAAACTCGGATTTGTGAAATAAACTCGGAATTGGGATATAAACTCGGATTTGTGATATAAACTCGGAATTGGGATATAAACTCGGATTTGTGATATAAACTCGGAATTGGGATATAAACTCGGATTTGTGATATAAACTCGGAATTGGGATATAAACTCGGATTTGTGATATAAACTCGGATTTGGGATATAAACTCGGATTTGGGATATAAACTCGGAATTGGGATATAAACTCGGATTTGTGATATAAACTCGGAATTGGGATATAAACTCGGAATTGGGATATAAACTCGGATTTGTGAAATAAACTCGGAATTGAGATATAAACTCGGATTTGTGATATAAACTCAATTATTAAGAGTATTTTTGTAAATGATAACGAGATTTAATGTGTAAATGAAGGACTATTTTTGTAAATGATAACGAGATTTAATGTGTAAATGACTATCATGATTGTATTTTACCATAACAAAGACAGAGCGAATTGTGTCTTTAAACCTGTGGACATTTCTGACATTTAAGGTCAAATTTAAACGTTTATCAGTTTTAATGCCACATTAATGAACACAAAAGTGTTTTATATTCGGTTCAGTCGTTTCATTCTGCTATTTACATCGCGAGACTCTCAGTTCAAGCCTTTATGAATGAGACTGAAAATGAGATTTTGTTTTCCACAGCATTCTGTGACCCTGTCCTGCAGTTTTCATCTGCTGGGATCTCGTATTTCCCCGTAATTGGAGCGGGATGACTTTCATGTTGAGCTTTATGGCTGGTTTGTGGGAGAAATCATCATGTGCGCATGTGGTGTACTTCTATAATAGTCTATCAATCAGTTCAATTGAGCCGCTGTTAGTGGGAAAGCATCAGGCTGCTGTAAATGACCTCTGGCTCTAATCAATGAGCCACTTCATGTGTTCTTCAAGACTCAATACTTGCCCTCTCCGGTATTGTGTTGAGAAACTGCTCTAAATAAGCTGATTTATGAATGCTGGGTTTTGATTGGGAATCAGTCTGAAACATGCATTCATTGATCTTCATTGATTTTAACGGTTTATTCTTGCTTAAACCAACAATAATCAGATACAACTTTGGTTTAAAGTAAAAAAAAAAAAAAAAGTCTCTTCTGCTCACCAGGGCTGCATTTATTTGATCAAAAATATTGGGAAAATGTTAAATATTATTAGAATTTAAAACAGCAGTTTTCTATGTGAATATGTGTTAAACTGTAATGTATTTCTGTGATGCGCAGCTGTATTTTCAGCATCATTCCTCCAGTCTTCAGTGCCACATGATCTTCAGAAATCAGTATAATATGCGATTTCGCACATTTTCCAGAGGGACATCTATCACCGTTACACTCGCGTCTCGCACAAAAGAGCTGCATGTTTAGAAAGCCATGTAAAATTAATGCAAGTTCAACTTTAGTGTTATCTTATGCTTTGAATAAACGTGCATTAGTAATAGTTTGTTCGATGCGCCCTCTTGTGGCCTCAGGAGAGAAGCCAAAAGCTTTTTTCCCCCTAACTGAAATTATGCATTTTAAATTAGAATATAATTCGAATTTTGATAATATTTTAGTGAAAAATTCGAATTTAGTTTTTCAGCCATTTTGACAGCCCTAGTAGTTGTCATAATGCAGTAAACCTTCTCTAGTACTGGTTAATCTGTTTAATAGTCAGTGCTCTTAACTAGTCTTTCAGTAATGCTCGTGTTCTTGATTGTCTTCTCATTTAAATCCGTCCTTGCATGTGTTTGCCTGAGGCCAGACTTAATGAAGCCATCACTCATCTCAAACGCTTGATCCTCTGCTGGTTTTGGGGGTTTTTAATTGTTTTCCAGTGAATCTGAAGCATGATGGATCGAGCCGTTTTCCAGTTATTGCCTCAAACCCGAGATGAAATAACTGCTGCTCTCGTCAGTATATGTAGAGCTTCTCCGAGCGTATCCGATACGAACAGGACTGAGTTTGCTTGAATAACAGCTCATGTTTCTGATTTGAATTCAGGAGCAGCGTGACTTTGTAAACTTCGTTAATGAAGTCAAACGACAGGCTGGGAATCAATAATTCAGACGTTTATGGGTGATGATGGAGCAAATTCAGTCTGAAGAGCAGAAATGTAGTTTCTTTTCTGAGTGTAGGTGTTTTAGATAACCAAACTGGTTAGTATTTGAGAGTTTTAACTCCGAAGTGGTCCATTTGTTTTAGGAACTTAATTGACGATTAATTGACGATGAGTTAATTGACAACTAGCTGACTTGTTGTGCTAATATTTCCAAGACTGCCAGATACAATATCAAAAATTAGGGTTATTATCATTAACTAAAACTATTAAAATATTTTGTTACTTGAAATAAAATAAACATGTACTGAACTAAAACGTGTTTTTTTTTCTTCAGTTAGCTGCCCAGGCAAAAAGAAAAAAAAACTATATAGACATTAAAAAAAGACAAAACACAAATTAAAAAAATCTAAATTACTAAAACAAAAAAGTATTAAAAATGCAAAAATAAAAATAACAAAGCTACTAAAACTGAAACAATCACAAATTATTTTTAATTAACACAACTAAATTTAAAATATAAATGCAAAATATAAATGTAAAACGCAATTAGTAAAATAATAAAAAGTAATTAAAATGACCAAACCGATAAAAAACAATAAAATATCTTAATAAATGAAATGATTAAGCCAATAAAACATGACAAAATTACCAAATAAATATACTAATTATTTTATTAATGTAAAGTTGTAAAAAAATACTAATACACTTTTAAATGAATAAAACTTACAATATAAAATATGGATATAAATAAAAAACAAAATGACTAAACCAATAAAAATGTAAAACAAAAACTCAATAAATAAACAAAACTACAAAAAAATAACATTACATTTTATATATTTTTTTAAATGACTAAATCTAAAATATGGATGGAAAATATATTTTTAAAATTACTTAAAAACATTTTAACATTTAACTCAGATTAAAATGGAAAATAAAAACACAAAAGTAATTGAAAATAATAATAAAGACTATAATAATGTATTTGTGACGGTGTTGATGTGGGGCATAATCCGATGTTTCTGTAGGACGTGTGATAGTCAGACGCACCTGTAACTGAAGTCTCGCTCGTATACAGGGCTGTGTTTGGAGGCTCTCTGACGCGTGTCAGACGCTCAGAGCTGATGCAGAGTCTCCGGCCGCTAAAGCACCGCAGGATCGTCATTAGTCTAACACGCTTTTCAGCTCAGAGATGTTTCACAGCTCACTTCAGCAGCGCTGCAGGACTTTGTGAGACGGAGCAGAAATGTGATTGGGTTCTGCTGTTTAAGGGATTTCCACCTGTCCACTGCTGATTCCTCTTTATACCTGATGTGTGTAATCCTGTCTAACCAGTGGTGTGAGTTTGGGTGCAATTTTCAGTTTCTCAATTCCATTTGGTGCCACAAAAATGACACGTGCATTTACAAATTATGTTTGCAAAGTGCTTCAGAAAAATAAAATTTTCTATGTTACATAAAGACGATTTTTCTAAATAAAATGTGCTTGCTATTTGATTATGCGAAAAAAAAGTGTTGTGGGGGTTGCTAGGGTGTTGCTAAGGAGTTTTAAATGTTTTCAGTGTGTTGCTATGCAGTTGCTAAGACATTTTTATTGCTTCTAGAGCAGTTTTAGGATATTTGTGTGGTTGCTATGGCATTACTATGCAGTTGCTAGGGTTTTGTAGATGGTTTCTAGGTGCTTCCTTGCTGTCTGACATGAAAAGACTCTCCAGTCGTGTGAAAAAAGTGTTGTAGGTGGTTGTTAGGGCGTTGCTAAGGAGTTTTAAATGTTTTCAGTGTGTTGCTATGCAGTTGCTAAGACATTTTTATTGCTTCTAGAGCAGTTTTAGGATATTTGTGTGGTTGCTATGGCATTACTATGCAGTTGCTAGGGTTTTGTAGATGGTTTCTAGGTGCTTCCTTGCTGTCTGACATGAAAAGACTCTCCAGTCGTGTGAAAAAAGTGTTGTAGGTGGTTGTTAGGGCGTTGCTAAGGAGTTTTAAATGTTTTCAGTGTGTTGCTATGCAGTTGCTAAGACATTTTTATTGCTTCTAGAGCAGTTTTAGGATATTTGTGTGGTTGCTATGGCATTACTATGCAGTTGCTAGGGTTTTGTAGATGGTTTCTAGGTGCTTCCTTGCTGTCTGACATGAAAAGACTCTCCAGTCGTGTGAAAAAAGTGTTGTAGGTGGTTGTTAGGGCGTTGCTAAGGAGTTTTAAATGTTTTCAGTGTGTTGCTATGCAGTTGCTAAGACATTTTTATTGCTTCTAGAGCAGTTTTAGGATATTTGTGTGGTTGCTATGGCATTACTATGCAGTTGCTAGGGTTTTGTAGATGGTTTCTAGGTGCTTCCTTGCTGTCTGACATGAAAAGACTCTCCAGTCGTGTGAAAAAAGTGTTGTAGGTGGTTGTTAGGGCGTTGCTAAGGAGTTTTAAATGTTTTCGGTGTGTTGCTATGCAGTTGCTAAGGCATTCTGATTGGTTGAGCACTGTGAATATAGCTTTAGAATGTTTTGTGTGGTTATGACATTACAATGCAGTTGCTAGGGTATTGTAGATGGTTGCTAGGTGCTTCCTCGGGTGGCATGAAAAGAGTCTCTGATTATGCAAAACATTCAAAATAAAAGGTTGCTAGGGCGTTGCTATGGCATTATAAATGTTTTAGTGTGTTGCTATGTAGTAGCTAAGGCATTCTTATTGTTTCTAGAGCACTGAAATGTAGTCTGTCTGAGTGATTTATTTGATATGAACCATGTAAAAAAAAGTGTTGTAGGTGGTTGCTAGGGTGTTAATCTGAATGTTAATCTTTTCAGTGTGTTGGTAGAGCATTGCAATATTGTTTTTAGAATGTTTTGTGTGTTTACTATGGTATTATGCAGCTGCTATGATGTTTTAGTTGGTTGCTAGGGTGTTGCCATGAGGTTGCTAGGGTGGTTGCTAAGGTGTTGCTATGCAGTTGCTATGATACTCAGTGTGGTTGCTAGGGTGTTGCTATGTGGTTGCTAGGGTACCTGGGGTTGTTGCTAGGGTGTTGCTATGCGGTTGTCTGGCATGTTCTTTAAATGTGCCTCGTCTGTGGGATTTTATTGTCTGTTTTCTGGTGAAAACGGTGCGTCTGATCACTAAGTAAAGTCACAGCACTGTCTCCTCACTCATGATGTGAATCATTCATGTTTCTCACACACACACACATACACACACACACACACACACTCAGCTAATGTTCACTCTTAGCTGTATAACAGTGATTTTTGCCTAAGGTTTAGAACTTAAACACGGCAGTGCTCCTGAAATCTTTTCCCATTAAGGAGCTTCTCAGATTCTCCGGAGGCATTTCTATCCGGATGGAGGAGTTCATCAGTTCCGAAGTGGTATCGCAGCCTCTGGGCGCCGCGGCAACGGAACGCCGAGGTTCCCATGGTGATACAATCTCCCGTTTTAATTGAATCCTGGTCTGCGCTGCTGGACAGCAGTTAAACTTCCCCGTGAGACTGTGAACCGATGCTGTAGACGCGCGTCAGTGAGCGTTTGAGGGGCCATCCGTATAGAATCGATTCATGTGTAGAACTACAGGAATGACGGGTGATTATTTTGACATGTCAGGTAATGAAAGACCCCGGTATTAAGTTAGAGGAGTAAAGGAGGTGAATGTAAAGAGGAGGTGAGTCACATTAGCGTCTGAATGATGCGAGGTGTTTGAGGAGTCTGATCTCACAGACCTTTGATCCGATCCTGATCTGAACCCTCATGCTGACAGATCAGTACACTGTAAAACTCTTCTGCTTCTCAGAGAGAGAGAGAAGGGCTCATGTGTTGATGTGTTGATCTGTGGCAGAGAGGATCTGCAGCGTGAGCTCTACCAGGATCCCACGGCTCTGCAGGTAAACGGGTATCATTGCTCCCTAGGTTTATGATGAACACGTTTCATAAATTATTTGGCCTATCCATTGTAACACATGCATTACTTTGTAAAAGTAATAAATTTATTTATTTAAAATGTATACAGTAGTCAACATTTGAAGTAGATCAAGAAAGTTGAAGACAAGAACACATTTTGTTTTAGGTTTTAGAATAACTTTGATGAAAGGTTTTGATTCACTTCAAATGTTGACTAGTGTATGTACACTCCTGCACATTTACAGTTTTATTTATCATTATTTATTATTATTATTTTAACATCATTTATTAATTTTTTTTTTTGTATGCACAAACATTACTGTTTTAATTTTAATTTTATTATTAGTAATTATTTTTATTTAGTTTATTATTTATTTAATAATAATTGTATGCATATGCACACTCACATTAATTTAATTTTTTTATTTTATTATTATTTACTTTATTATTTATTATTTTAACACATATGCATACACACACTATTCTTTAAAAATATTTTATTATTTATTATTTTTATTAGTATTATTTACTTTATTTATTTATTATTGTTTTAATGTGTACACACAGATTACTTTTTATTATTGTTAACGTTCAATTATATTATGTATGTGCATAAATTGTGTTTATTTGTCTACAGAAATGTTTTGCATTTAAAATTTTAGATCAAAATATTTTTAAATCACAATTCAGCCAGATGTGTCGCAATAAATATAAATAAATAATTTTCATAAAAATAATGTGTTAAATGTGTATATAAATAGTTTTAGTGATCTCTATTGCTGTGATGCACTGCTGGAGTTCACGAGTGGATGTGGGTGTTTCTAAATCGTATCGACTGGGTCGTTTTGTGAGTCTCACCGTGAAATAAAATTAACAGCGTTCATTTTACAATAAGACTTCAGGGACGTGAAATAACTTGTCAGGGCTGTTTCTGAAATATTGCAGCAAATGAAAGTTCTCAGCAGCGCTGGCCGGTTCAGTGAAATCAGCTCCATTTCTCAAGGCGTCGCTGATTTAATTAACATCTGAGACGTCCTGACATTCTCCCGGCTCAGTTATCACAGCTGACATTTACCGGCGTCTGATCGTTACACAGCTCATTCAGAGCTGAATCAGAGAGAGATACGAGCAGAAAGAGATGTTGTGAAGAGACTCTCCAGTCACAGTCAAGAGCAAATGTCAAAGTCAGCTATGATAGTGCGCTCTGATTCTGTTCATCTTTAGCCTCTCATTTTTAACTGTATTCACACGTTTAAGTGCAAAGCATCTAATTCTGTAATAAAGAGCAGTTAAGGCTCATTTACACCAATGATTATTACATTTACATTCGGGTCAAAGACGAAAAAGTGTTGAAGCATAAAAACAATAAGTGTAATACTGCTTTAAATTGTTGTTCTTTCCCCCCAAAAAATCTAAAAAGTTTTCTGTTTAATGTAATTGCAATTTTGTTTTTGTTTTTCTGAGCAAAAAATAAATATAAAACATTTTCCCCTGATTTACAGAAGAGACACACTAAAATGTCATTCAGTGTAACAATCTTGTCAGGCGTATTTACAACAAAAATCAATTTATGACATATTAAACGACTAATTACTTTCACCCCAAATACTAATTAGTTATATTTTTAAAATGTGCCACTATCCTAGGTTTTGCCCGTTTGTCAGTAAGACTTGTTTACTCATTTAAAACACAATCAAATTTAATATGCTCCCTTATTCTTTTGTGTGCCTGCTTTTGTGCGTTTAACTTGACCAACAGATATCTGTTTTTTTACAGCAGTGGGTAATTCACTCGTTGATTTGCTTGAAGTCTACTTTCCGATTCTGTTGACAAACATGTTTATAGTGCATTCTATTCGACGTGTTTATTGTTTATTTACAAAATTAGCGTGCAGTGTCTGGTTGCCATGGCAACCTCATGTGCTTGCTGCTGCTCTATGCAATCATAGCAAAACCTCTTAAATGGTACACGGATTGTGGCTTTGTAACGTTTACTACAGAAATTCTCAAGTGTATTTACAAGTTTGACTGACCAAATCGACTGGCTTGGTTTTTGGCTGGCTTGGATTTGGCTTGGCCAGTGCTTATGTTCTCAAGGCCCATTACACCAAGCACGAGAACTATAACGATAAAGATCGCTGAGCTGATGAACGATAACATTGACAACCAATCAGAATCCATCCTGCTATAAAGAGCTCGAGCATTTAAAGCGACAGACAACACAACTGCAGTGTGCCTATAATAACAGAATGGTATCGTCCATTGGTGTGGACACTAATATAGTTATTGTTAAAATTATCGCAATCTTTATAGTTATGTTCTCAAGGCTACTTTACGCCAAAGACAATAACCTTAACGATAACGATATAGTTCGAAAAATCATTCTAACTGTATGAGAATAACAAATCCACACCATAACGCTAATGATAACGATATAGAGGTACGATAGCATTGGAAGTACTTTCAAAAAGTTTTTCCCAGCTGATAAAAAAATCAAAATATTGACGGCCAATCAGAGTCCCCTGAATTTAAAGAGCTTGAGAATTTAAACGGACAGATGAAATAATATAACTTGGAATAAATGAAATGTTATCATGCGCTTGTTTGGGTGCCTATATAGTTATCGTAATCTTTATATTTATAATTCTTAGTGTGAATCCAAGCCTGCAAATGAGATCTTTAATTTCCTAACCGTTTCTCCAAGAATGGAATAAATTCAGAGACATTTAAGTACTTTAAAAAGCTCAGTTATTCATGCGAATAACTTTATTCAGACCTCCATTCAGGTTGCTATTCGTCTAAGTTTAGTTCATGAAATGAAAGCGTTTAATACAAGTCGGCATCACCAGCGTTCCCTTTCCAGACAACTAAAGACAGACGAATGGAGTCATGCTGAGCCTGAATAGAGAGGACACGGCAAGCACATTCGCAATTAATGCACATACAATCCAATTAAAGACGAGCCCATCGTTAGGACGTGACTTCCTGCCAAACGTACCGTATTCAGACGCTCATTTCCAGATCTCACACCGTGTTTCTCCCACAAGGCTTTGCATCATGTTTATTTAAGGTGTCTGTCAGATGCTCATTGAATATTCATGAGAAATGTAAGCGACCCCATTTACCATTCCACAAACAGGCTCCGCCCCCACTGCATACATTATTCATGAGCCGAGCATACGACGCAGTCATAACAAATACTCATTCATTTGTGATATTGTGTACAGTCAGTGACTTTCATGTCGCTCTGAATGAGAAAGGACTGAACTCTCAACGTAAACAAGAGTTTATGTCCACACTTGTGTGTTCTTCTATGTGTGAAGTCCGTTAGGCCTGAAGTTAAGATTTAAATTGCATATAAATTTGCCATCCACCTTGATTTCCCAGTTTTAACATAAACAGATAAACAAAATAAAATTAATGTGATGCACATTTGTCAGCCACACATAAATGAAACGGATCAGATTACTAATAGACAGAGTGCTAATAAACTGAATATGTTTTTAAATACTAACCCGATCTCATGAAAGCGCATGTCCATGATTTTCTGTTTCTATTTGGCGTGCTCTTTATACGCAGAAACTGACTTTGGCGTGTATATGATATGCAATGGTTAGGGTGTAAGGGTGTGGGGTAGCTGCGTATTATATGTACATCAAATTGCATATCATATGCATGCAACAAAGTGTGTATTATATGCACACAATAACTGTGTATTATATGCACGCCAAAGTCAGTTTCTGCATATAAATAACATGCAAAATACAAACATATATATATATTTGGCATATGCTTATATCCAAAGGGACTTACATTGCATTCAAGGTATTTATTTATTATTATTATTATAGCTATTTTTATTTGATTTTATTCATTTGGCAGATGATTTTCTCTGAAGTGACTGAAGTGTGTTTGCTACTCGAGTTTAAATGAGGGATCTTCACTTTATATCGCCTGAAATATCATTGTGCATATATACGTTTCGATTGAATTATAAATCAAATCAAACGAATGCAAAAAGAGTTCTTAATAAACGATGGCATGATTTTTAAATGTGCAGAAATCGGATCTGTCTCGTTGATGCACGACTGACAGAGACCCGTCATTATACGTTTGTTCATGCTGTAACCCAAAAAGATGGAGATTTTTATATGATTTTTATATCTTAACTTTAGGCCTGAATATTTCTGCGTGTGGTTTGAGATCTAGTCGCGCTCGACCTCACACTGCTAGATCAGAAATGCTAGTAATAGAATGTGGCCGCTGGTGATTTCAGCTCAAATTGAAGTCTTGTCTTTGGTGTTTACTCGATTTATAAAGCGTGATCAGCTGGGAATAAAAACCCCGCGCTGACCTGCGAGACAGACCTCTGCTGTTTCTCTGACATTTCAACAGATTTACTGCAGGAGGATCTCATAATGCGCCAGGATCTCACTTGATATTCTTCACAGATTCCCCCGGAGAGACCAGTGTTGCTCCCTGCAGACAGACACTGAAGGGTTAAAGAAGCTCGACTCTGAACGCTTCGGTGTTTGTGTGAAATCAAACGCTCTGGGCCTCTGGAGAACTGAACATTTCAGCCTTTATCTTTCAGAGAAACTGCAGGCCTTTGTCAAAAATTATACATATTATTTAACCTTTTACAATATTTAATCTACAATATATCTTTATTTTTCTGAAATGATTTACCGGGGTGATTTTTGTCAACATCATTTCAACCAAACAATCAAATACAGTAAAAATCGGTTATTGGTTATTGTTTTATTATCCTGATTAATAATTTAAATTTTACTAAAATATTTTAATGTATTAAATATGCTACACAGACCTTTTGTGAACAGATTATGATGAATGATTTATGACAAACGATTCATCGTATCACAGATTTGAAATGATCAGGTTGAACGGATTCAATGAAGTCATTTTTTTGCCACTAAAGTTTAAATAAAAGATACTAAATAATTACAGTGTTGATTAATTTTTACATTTCTGATGTAATATTGATTTGATTTAGTTTAGATTTTAAATCAAATTTTTGTTTTTCAGATTAACTGTTTATTTTATTTCATTGCATTTTATTTGATCCAAATCCAAAGCGATTTACACTGGTATGTTCAAGGTATGCATTTGGTTTATTTTATTTTATTTTTAATTTTTTTATTTTATCCAAAGCGACTTATTGCATTCAAGGTATGCATTGTTTTATTTTTTATTTTTATTTTTTTATCCAAAGCGACTTACACTGCATTCAAAGTATGCATTTGTTTAAACTTATTTTATTTTAGCTATTTCATTTTTATTTAATTGTATTCATTTGGCAGGTGATTAAACTCGACTTAACTCTAACACTTTTTTTGCTACTCAAGTTTTAATCCGAGATCCTCCTAAATAATCAAAGTGTTGCTCAACTTAATATTGCCTATAAAATCATCGCACATATGTGTGTGAATATTAATGTCCCGTGACTGTAAAGCAGTAAATCTTTTTTGGTGAACGTCCAGACGTTTGTCAGCAGCACATGCATCTGAAACATTAATCATCTATTTAAACATAAGCACACAATCTCTGTGTGACATAAGGAGAATGTGTGTCAATGAAAGCTTGTGAATGTTACGTCAGTCATCATTCTTGTGTTTCACTGAGAGAGACGCCTGCTCCAGATGACAGTGCTGTGTGTTTGAGGTCACTTCTGCTGGTGTTTACGCCTCTAATTACACCAGCTGCATATTACAGACATATCTGTTTAACGATCTCAATACAGGATTTACACAGGGCCATTTGCTCTGGATGACGGACGGCCAATTATTTCAGAAGTGCAGCGTGAACAATGAAGCTACAGACGGAGGATCGATGACCTTCTGTTTGTCCAGAATCCCTGACCGGCTGTTTTAATTCTTTGTGAAGTTCACTAGCAATTGCTGAGTGAAAGTGACTGGAAAAAAGTTATGCTTTTATCTAAAATGACTTCCATTGCATTCAACGTATACATTTATTTATGCAATGCAATGCATTTGGCAGATGCTTTTATCCAAAGTGACTTGCACTGCACTGAAGGTATTCTTTTCTTTAATGCATTGCAATGCATCTGGACTTACACTGACTTGCACTGCATTGAAGGTATTCATACTTTTATTTTGTATTGTTTTGATTTTGACTTACACTGCGGTCAAGGTATACATGTAGTTTTATTTAGGCAATCGGTATATTTTAGTTTAGTTTCTAGTCTAGTCTCGTTTATTTTACATGTATTTTCAATCATTTGAAATGCTTTCATTCGAAGCAACTTACATTGCATTCACGATATACATTTATTTGACCTTATTTTATTTTACAGCACAATTTCTGTGCAGTTCTGCTTCGGACCGTCTCAGGCCTCTCTACTCTTCTGGTGTTGTGCATTGATCAGCATCAGAGCTGTTCACAGTAAGTGTGATGGTTCATGTGTTCATCAGGTGTGTGTAAGAGCAGCTCGATGTGTTTGAGATCATTATTTGGTTTCCAGAGCGGCTGCTGTTTGAGGTCAGAAGAGGTCAGGCACAAATATTGATCATCAGAGTAATTAAGCAGCGCAGACGAGGAGAACGGCTCTAATGAACATCATTAAACGCTGAACACACACACACACCGTATAAACTGACACCGTATATCTGCGCAGATATTTGAGAGAAACGGCATCAGAGATCTTCAGTCTGGGGACTCGCTCTCGCTGGCTTCATCTCCGTGTCTTTCCCTCGCTCTCGTTCCTCTCCCTGCATCAGCTGGAGATTTGTGAGATGCTTGTTCTCTGTGTTTTTCTCCAGACTCCGAAAGTCTGTGTATCTAAATTCTTGGGCTCCCGGATGATTTGCTGATGTTCTTCAGGATCCCACACTTTCAAACCTGCAGCGTGATGAAAGTCTTCACACATCTGAGCTGCGTGCCGTCATAATTGCTGGAGTTTTATGGTGTGATTTCTCCCGAGAAGTTCTCACACGAGTCTCGGTTACTAAAACCTCTTCTGGTTTTATCTCTCATCGCTTTCACTGATCCCTGTGTTTCATCATAATAACACTGTTCCTCCAGACTTATTTTCTGCAATACAGTATATATCTGCTTGCTTGTATTCATTTGGCGTGTGATTTTATATGCCAAGCATCCTTGAGCAGTGGAAAGGCACTATATAAATAAAACTTATTATTATTTTATTTTATTTTATTTAGGATTTGGCAGATGCCTTGCTCAGCAGCAACTTATACTGCATTCAAGATGCACTTTTTTTTCTTTATTTCTTTTCTCTTTTTATTTTATTTTATGATTTTGAAAGATGCTTTTACCTGAAGTGACTTAAATGGCAAACAAGATTTAATTTAATTTAATTTATACCTTTCTCAACAGCAACTTACACTGCATTCAAGATACTTTATTTCATTATTTTATTTGAATTTTTATTTATTTATTTATTGGCAATTGTCAGATGCTTTTACCTGAAGCAACTTTTGCATTCAAGATACATTTTTTTAGATATACATTTATAAAATAAACGTTTACATTTTTCTCCTTTTCTTTTCTTCTGTCACAGTGAGCTGCCGCTGATGTTGTATTGTCAGTGTGCACGCTCCCATCATGCACTGCATCTGTATTGTTAAGATGTTCGAGGGTGTCTGTGTGCGGTAGATCTTGTGGCTCAGCTTTAGGGAAACGCAGGGCTTTGTTGTAATGCGATTTAAAGTGATTTAATCAGGGTTCATCGTTCTCCAGGTCTGGCGTGTGGCGATTGAGCCGGAGTGGGCCGCTCAAGGACAGCGTGCAGAACAGACAGGATAATGCTGCATTTGCATATAGATTATGCGCGCATGCTAAACCTCAGGAATCTGATAATAGGATGATGCCATGTTTTCTGTCAGGTCCTTTCTGGAGGAATGTGGCGGACAAACATGTGAAATATTCCCTGCGGTGGTGGATTTCAGACGCTCTCGTGACCCCATTAACTAAATGAGAAATGAACTGAACGGGCCGCTATGCAAAGCATGAGACGGAATATGAATCACTCTTTCATCATAGCCTAAAATATGTAGTGGCATTTGCAAACACGTCCACTAGCATGTTGTCCATTTCTGCTGTATCAATATGAAAATGTCAACAAAGAAGGAATAGCCTATATTAAAGCAACAGTTCAGTCATTTTCCCACTCTTCTACAGATATCTGACATAGAAATCTCGTATAGTGTGTGTGAGTGTTCTTCTTGGCCCATGTTTCATTTGATTTTATTTTATTTTATGTGATTGGTAAAGGCTTTTATCTAAAGCTATTCCCTTTCTTTCAGAACACGCAACACAACTCCTTGTTCAAGCTCTTGTTCTGTCCAGGCTGGACTATTGTAATGCTCTCTTGGCAGGTCTTCCAGCCACTTCTATCAAACCTTTACAATTAATCCAAAATGCCGCTGCAAGATTCATTTTTAGCGAGCCGAATAGAACGCATGTCACACCTCTGTTCATCAGTTTGCACTGGCTACCAGTAGCTGCTCGCATTAAATTCAAGGCATGATGTTTTTCTAAAAAAAACACCACTGGCTCTGAACCCATTTACCTAAATTCATTACTTCAGAGTTATGTGCCTCTAGAAGCTTGCGTTCTGTAAGTGAACGACGCTTTATTGTTCATCCCAAAGAGGCACAAAATCACTTTCACAGACCTTTACATTAACTGTTCCCTCCTGGTGGAGTGACCTGCTCAACTCAATCCCAGCAGCTGAGTCCTTAACCATCTTCAAGAAATTATTAAAAACACATCTGTTCCACTTTTATTTGACCCTCTAACTCTAGCACACACACACTCTCACTCACAGACACACACACACACACACACACACAAAGACACACACACAGACAGACACTCCTTTTAGACTTGCACTCTATTCATTTACTAACTGTTTGTTTTCTTAAAAAAAAAAGAAAAACTAACACTAGCTTCTATTCTTTTTATTTATTATACAGTTAACAAAAGCAAAAAAGACGTCTAAGCTTGCTCTATTCTTTTTCTATTCTATCTGTGTTCTTTTTATTTATTATATCTTTTTATTTATTATATAACAAAAAAAACTCCTTGCTAGGTGTACTGCATTAAGCTAACTGAGACTTGTTATAGCACTTGCGTATCATTGCTCTTTTGTTAGTTTTGATTGCTTCCATTGTCCTCATTTGTAAGTAGCTTTGGATAAATTTGCTAAATGACTAAATGTAAAGCAATTTGCATTGCATCTATCTATCTATGTTGACTTGGCAGCTAGCTGAAATAAAATAAGTTGAAGCTTTTTTATATTCTATCTCACTTCATGTTTATTTAAAATGGTTTTAGTAATAACCCCCTGGACGTCTCCCTCTGTATGCAGAAGCGTTTGCTCTGCTCTGTTTGACTCTTTACAAACCTGAATGAGAATCGAGATGTTTCTGCTCCTCTGAGAGTCTGTGTGTGATGAAGATGATGGAGGCTCTTCCTCTCAGGCCTCTGGTTTTGTGCATTCGCACACATTTCATTATAGATGAGGCTCTAAATGAATACTAAGTCTGCAGTGTTGCTTAACAAAGATGTGAGACTCGAAGGTTCAGGACTCGTTTCTGATGAACTTGTTGACTGAAGGTTTAACTTGCTGTTGTGTAAAAGTTCACAAATGAGCCCATTTTAATGAATCAAAATGAGATTCACGATTCCTCGAATCAGCTGTTTGAATCAATCGAATGATTCACTCACACTCCAAATGAACCGGAAACGAGCTCAGAGTGAAAGATTCACATAGAGTTTTAGTTTTATTGTCTGTAAATCATACTTTGAAACGCATCCGATTCCGCATATACTTATATAATAAGGACCAATATTGCTTTAAAAATCTTCAAAGTAATTATTAAAGAAACAATAGAATACTCTATTGTATTTATTTGCGTTGTTGCTTGTAGTTATATAGATTATTCTTATTTTCATTTGACAGTATAGTTTTTGCCTAAACATAGCACATACCGAACCGTACGGAAACCGTGACTCTCAAACCGTGATACGAACCGAACCGTGAGTAAGTTGAACCGTTCCACCCCTATTATATACAGTGGGTACGGAAAGTATTCAGACCCCCTTAAATTTTTCACTCTTTGTTATATTGCAGCCATTTGCTAAAATCATTTAAGTTAATTTTTTTTCCTCATTAATGTACACACAGCACCCCATATTGACAGAAAAACACAGAATTGTTGTGTTTTTCTGTCAATATGGGGTGCTGTGTGTACATTAATGAGGAAAAAAAATTAACTTAAATGATTTTAGCAAATGGCTGCAATATAACAAAGAGTGAAAAATTTAAGGGGGTCTGAATACTTTCCGTACCCACTGTATATATATATATAAAATACAGATTTTGCTATTTGTCAAATTAGGTTATTTGTTACTGAGCCCTGTCACTGTGAAGAAACAAATCATAATTATATGCAGGATAATTATAGAATCATAGAATTATATGCAGTCTTCCATGGACACACACAATAGCGATTATATGAGCGGTTTGGTTAGCGTGACTCTTCTTCATGTCAGTGCAACAGTTCAGTAAACAAGAAATAAATAGTAAGTCATTTCATTTGTAGAGACAATATTGTCTTTGTTGCTTTATTTTGCTAACAAATATGGTTCCAAACAAAGCCGTGTTGTGCGTCTCTGCAGAAACACAGCGCTGTCTCCTTACTGAATGAATTTGTGCTTTGAACAGATTGTCAATGATTCACTGATTCATTCAGAAAAACTGTTTCTTCGTTCCTGAATGAATCAGTCTTTCTAAAAGAATCAATTGAATAAATGACTCCGCGACTCACCCACCTACTGGTAATTTTAGTTTAATATTCAGAAGTATCATTCTAATTGTATGGCATCTGTAATATGGTTTGCTATAAATAACACGTAAAACAAACAGAATCATTAAATTTTTTTGTCATATTTCATATTTCTATATTAAAAAAAAATCCTGACGCAGGATTAACCCACTTCTTGTTTGTTGCTGCCGCTTGTTTTGAGTTTGGAGCTCCGTCAAGTGCATTCTTTATCTTCCAATTTTTCATCTTAAAATCAATTTTATACACTATCATTTTCGACTTATTTAAAGTGAGAACATTTCCCCTATCCATCCATCCATCCATCCATCCATGTGTGTATTGTCTCTAATGTATATATTATGTATTTATGTATGTATTGGGTGTACTAAGGATGTAATATATATGCATACACACACACATATTTTGTGTGTGAGCCAATTGTTAAGTCCCTGATTGCTGTTATGCAGTCTGATTCTGACCATGGCTGGGAAATGATATGGAGGTGCTGGTATTCCTGACTGGCCCATACAGCATCATACAGGGTGGTTTCACTGGCTTTGAACATCCCCGAGTCCTCTGTGCATGACATTGTGCACAGAGTGAGCAGGGCAGTCATCAGTATTGTGAGGAGGCGGATTGCTTTCCTCACCGTGGATGACCTGGAGACAGTGGGAGCAAGTTTTGCCCAGCTGGCTGGATCTTCAGCTTTAAATGTGGTAGCTGGAACAATAGATGGCTGTTACATCCGAATTGAACCACCAACAAATGAACTGAGCCCTGCCTTTGTGCCAGATGTTGTTGCGTGCTGTGCGGTGCGGTGCTCCACAACCGCTGTCTTCAGAACTGGGACATTGTTGATCCAGAAGTTGTGGAGGATCATGACAATGACCAACCTGAATCCCGAAACACAAAGCCAGCGCAGGAGAAAATGTGTGGGACAATCTGGCCACAAATGTGTCCACACCAGACAACTCTGTGCCTGGTCTTCAAGAGCATGATTACCTGTAAGACAATTTTACAGGTTAAGACTGCAAATCAGTTCATGTTATCATATTGCTATTGTTTAAGCCAGTGTAAGTTAGTTAGTGTAAGTAAGAAATACATATTTATATATAATATAATTTACAAGCATGAATAAATACACATGTAAATATTTAAATGTATACATGCGTGTGTATTTATATATACAAATTCACAGTACACACATATATGATATAAGTGGGGGGGGGGGGGGGGGGCGTAACCAATGGTAACCTGGTTTTGGCCAAATAGGCTGGTATCTTTTTGGCTCTGTATGTGTTGTGTTGTATAAAATGAGTAATTGTAATGCACAACTTTATAGAAAAACCAGCCTAAGGCAGTTCACTGGTCTTCCCCATTTGGCTGGTTTGTGTTTATGGTTTTTGGGGCACATTTAGGACCAGCAAATCATCTTAAGGTGGTTTAAGTTGTGTTTTTGTCATTGGAAACGCTTCACTTTACCGGTAAACCCTGTTTTTGTCATATGTTGTATAAAATTAGTGGCTAATTGTAAATGCAGCACAACTTTAATGAAAAACCAGCATACGGTGTTTGGCTTTTCTTGCCAAATAGCTCGGCCTGTTTTGATGTTTTTGGGACCAACAAATCATCTTAGGCTGGTTTAAGTTGTGTTTTTATCATCATATGTGTTGTATAAAATGAGTAATTGTAAATGCTGAACTACTTGGTGGAAAAACCAGCCTAAGATGGTTAGTTGGTCTTGAGTAAACTGGTTAAACTGGTCTGTGTTTGTGGCTTTTAGGCACTTTTAGGACCAGAAAACCATTTTAGGCTGGTTTAAGTCGTGTTTTTGTCATCCAGTCTTGTGTCTGTACCTGTAAACCGTGTGTGTTTTAATGTCTATTGCGATACTTCCATTGTAAGTGCCAAACAAAAAGTGTTAACGTGTTAAAGCTATGCCCAGATCGTTCCTCTGAAGGCTTCTTTTGAGAGACGCAACAGACGTTTGGTTCTTCTCTGGAAGTTTTTCAGCTTATGGTAATTCCTGATTGTGTGGAGCGTAATGGAGTCTTCAGGGAGATTCTCTGTCAGTTTAAAGCCGTTCCCGCATTAAACACGTGCCGGGTGAAATCCTGCTGGAGTGACATTTCTGTTCTGCCAGATTAATAATGGAAACGGATTACAGACACCTCGAAGAGACAAACAAGACAAAACACAGGAAGGTTATTAAAAGAGCGACAACGCCGACGACATGTCAAATAACGGCAGCTGGAACATATCAATATTTGAGGTGCCTCCATCAAAGTGTGCAGCGAACAGCACTGTCACGTGTGTGTGTGTGTGTGTGTGTGTGTGTTGGGCATATGGCGGCGAGCGTAACCCGCTTTAATGAGCTGTGTTATGAAGGCCTCCCGTGGAGAGTCTCACCGTGACTATTGATCTATGATTCAGGAGCCTGTAACGTCTCTCTCAGTGTCGGGAAACACCTCGATCTGACAGATGATCGCAGACAATAACAGCAGAATTACCTCCTCAGCTCTTTAATACGCACAAACAACAACCGACCCATTTACTGCTCGGTTGGGCAGGTCAACCGCCATAACCAAACCCCTGGCGAAGAGTATGCAATTGTAGATGCGGCACAAGTTTGGTCAAAAACCAGCTAAAACCAACCTAATATGGTTAGTCGGTTTCTCAACATGTTTGGACTGGTCTGCGTTTTGGGCACATTTTGCGACAAGCAAACCATCGTAAGCTGGTTTAAGTTGTGTTTTTGTCATCAGGGATGGTTTAATCACTGGTAGACTTATCGATATCTTCTCATATTTGTTGCAAATGCTGCACAGCTTTGAAAAAAACAGCTTAAACCAGTCTAATGGGGTTAGCGGGTACAGCCTGTTTTGATGTTTTTTGGGCGTTTTGGACTGGTTTTAGTTGTATTTTGGTTGTCGTATGTTGTATAAAATGAGTAACTGTAAATGGCAACAACTTTGTTGAAAAACCAGCTAAAACAGCCTAAGGTAGCTAAATAGACTGATCTGTTTTGATGTGTTTTGGGACCAGCAAACCGTCTTAGGCTGGTTTAAGTTGAGTAATTACTGGTTTATTGTTTGTATGTTGTCATATGTGTTGTGTTGTATAAAAGTAGCAAATTGTAAACTAGCTGAAGGTGGTTAGCTGGGGCCTGTTCCATAAAACAAGTTTTCCAAATAAGCTAGGTTTACTTCAGTTAGTCTGACGTATTGTCAGTTGATTTGGTTCAAAGTAAGTCAGACTAACTGAAATAAGCCTGGCTTATTTGGCCAAACTAGAGGCCTGTTTCATAAAACAAGTTTAGCAAATAAGCCAGGCTTGTTTCAGTTAGTCTGACTTACTTTGAACCAAATCAACTGACAATACGTCAGACTAACTGAAATAAGCCTGGCTTATTTGCTGAACTTGTTTTATGGAACAGGCCCCAGGTCTATTTTGATGTTTTTGGGAACGGCAAACCATCTCAGACTGGTTTAAGTTGTTTTTTGTCATCATATGTGTTGTATAAAATTACTATCACCAGTGCAACAGTGGAAAAACCAGCTTAAACAAGCCTAACTGAAATAAGCCTGGCTTATTTGCTAAACTTTTTTTTATGAAACAGGCCCCTGCATAAATCGAACTGCTTAAACTGGTCTGTATTTTTGTTTTTTGGGCACATTTGGAACCAGAAAACAATTTTATGCTGGTTAAAGTTGTGTTGTTGTCATCATATGTGCTGTATAAAATGAGTTATTGTAAACGCCAAAACAGCTTTGTTGAAAAACCGGCTTAAACCAGCCTAAGATGAATGAATGTCTGCCTACATTAATAAACTGGTTGGCCTGGTCTCCTTTGATGCGATGCGCTTTAGCAGTTTTGGGACCAGAAAACCATTTTATGCTGGATTAAGTTGTGCTTTTTGGTGAAATGTGTTTTATAAAATGTGTAAATGTTAAGCAACTTAACCAAAGCAATCCTAAACCAGCCTAAGGTGGTTAGCCAGTTTCCCGGCATGATTAGACTAGTTAAACTGGTCTGTGTTTATGGGCACATTTGTGAACAATCTTAGGCTGGTTTTAGTTGTGTTTTTTCGTCATTATATGTATTGTTGTGCGTAAAGTGAGTGACTGTAAAGAGTGAACAGTTTTGTTGACAAACCAGCCTAATGTGGTTAGCTGGTCTGATGTGTTTTGGGACCAGTAAACCATCTTCGACTGGTTTCAGATGCGTTTTCTTCATGAGGAAACCACTCCAGGAAAGCTGTCAGTGTTTTGTTGTTCATGTCACAGCCGAACCACAGAAATGTGTTTTCTGACATGAAAGCGTCTCTTTCTCTGTTTCTGTCGCTCCTCTTGCACTGGATTTCTGCTCCCGAGGCGTTTGACCCGTTTTAATCTCACACCTCGTGAACAAACCCCAGCGCCGCAGCCTGAAATCCCCCGCAGCTGTCACTAACTAGCATGCTAACATGTTTGTTTTGGTGTTCCCGTGGGCTTTAGACACACACACACACACACACACACACTCTGACAGAGTTGTGAAGTATAAGCTCTGTAAAGAGCACATGTGAATGAGCGCAGACGTCCAGCAGCACAGAAGATCAGGAGCTCTTGAGGTTGTTCACAAACTCGCGTGTGATGTTTCCAGTGTGATTCATCTGTACGCCTCCACATATCTGAATTAGGTTCTGCTTCAGGCCAGTGTTACTTTAGTATCAATACGATACTATTAATATTTCCAATTAAAAAAATGTAGGGTAATGATTGGCTCAAGTTAAAAAATATAGATGCGAATCATTACCCTACATTTTTTTTATTGGATGTGAAACTTTTTTTTCAGTGAAATGTTGTTGTTTTTTACCATTTTTATTAGTTTTGTATCTTTATATATATATATATACACATACAGTTTATTATTGATTTTATGTCAGTTTTAGTTATTTTTGTTCATCAAGTTAAACTAAATAAAAATAAGACAACTAGCTGTAATAAAATAAGTTTATATTTTTAATATGTTATGTCAGTGTTCATTTGTATATTGATGTTTATTTTATTCTTCTTGTGTTTTTGTCAGTTTTATTAGTTTTTAAAAAATGTGTATAGTTTTTATTCTTTTTTTTAATTCTTTTTTTTGTGTTATTTTAGAACTTCAGGATAAGCTAAATGAAAATAAGTAATTTTGCCTTGCCGACAAGCTACAGTAAAATAAGTTTACTTTTTAAAACTTTATTTCAGTTATTTATTTATTTATTTTTTAAGTGAAATTGAGAAACGTTGCCATGGAAATTTGCTGAATTTCAGAAGTTCACAATTTGCTAAAATTCACGTTTTTTTATATTTTATTTTGTTTCAGTTAACATTTATTTGTTATGTTTAGTCATTTTTATTTATTTAGTATTAATAATATAATATGATATTATTAATAATATAATAATACTAATAATTATAATACATTTTAGTTTGTTTTGGTTAAGTTAAATGAGAATACGAAATGTTGCCTTGGAAACTTATATAATTTACAGTTTATTTTATTTCAAGTAATGCATTTTTGCTTCATGCACATACAGTATCTAAATGTTTTTTCATGCAAAACTTCACAAAGATGTCCTGAAATGCTTTAACATATTGTTTTGTTCAGGATTTCTGAAGATGAGATCATGTCGAAGTGAGAGATGAATTCGCATCACAATACGGTGAGTAAAATATCATGGCGACAGAAATCTCATTTTTTGATATGCTTTTATAGCAGATGGCATATGATGCATGAAGAGAAACGTGTGTCTGTCCTGAATGATAATCGAGAGGGAGAGGAGACGTCTGATCCCAGATCAGTCCTAGCAGCCAAACCCTGATCCCAGAGCAGCACACATACAGAAGGTCTCAGCTTCATAACTCATGAAGGGAAATAATCGAACAGATAACTTCACTGCTTTGTAGACACACAAAAGAGAACATGTGAACAATGCTTTCATTCTAATGTTGTCAGAATTAAAACAGGCCTTCAGTGCTCTCACACAGACTGTAATAACTGCGTATGAATGTCCAGATCTTATTGATGCTATCAGTCGCTCTTCACTTTCACTGCATGGAGAAGAAATCAATGAAGTGAATGTTCAGGCCTTACTATTCTGCTAAACATCTGCCTTTGTGTTCAGCAGAACGAACGACACGAGAGGGAGTCTGTTTCATTTTCAGATAAGTTATTCCTTTATGAGATCCATATACGTTCAGAGACACTAATAAGAGATGTTTGGACAGTGACGAAGCCTTAAACTCTATCTGAACTGTTTCATAGAGATGTATGCTGATGCTGATGTTGAGTTCAGACTGTTAGTGTGTGTGAACGATCAATAGAAATATCTGTTATGTATAAGCACACACTGCTGGTTTATCTTGTGTAATGTTTCACTCTGCTCATACTTTACCAGCGGATGATTATTAATCCTGTGTGTTTATAATCTGATGCATCACGCTGTATGATCCTAAACCCGGGTTTATCTTCTCATTTGCATATTTGTCTGTTTGTGTTGTTTGATTGGACGAAACTAGCGTGGCTGTTTGCATAATGGCTCTAGCGTTGCATTTCCTCATTATTATGGAAGCATAAAAATGATGCAAATATAAAAAAGGTAATTGTGAATTTTTGCCTAATAATTCTGACTTTGCATCCCACAGTCCCAATATTTTGACTTTTTTTCCCCCTCATAAATCTGAGTTTACATCTCAATATTTTGCCATTTTCCCTCATTATTCTGAATTTACATCTTAGAATTATGAGGAAAAAATGGCAAAATTGTGAGTTTACATCAATATTTTTTCATAATTCTGAGTTTACATCCCGAAAATTTTCCCCAAAATTCTGAGTTTACATCTCAATATTTTGCCTTTTTTCCTCATAACTGTGAGTTTGCGTCTGGATAGTTTCCTGATAATTGTGAGTTTGCGTCTGGATAGTTTCCTGATAATTGTGAGCTTGCGTCTGGATAGTTTCCTGATAATTGTGAGCTTGCGTCTGGATAGTTTCCTGATAATTGTGAGCTTGCGTCTGGATAGTTTCCTGATAATTGTGAGCTTGCGTCTGGATATTTTCCTGATAATTGTGAGTTTGCGTCTGGATATTTTCCTGATAATTGTGAGCTTGCATCTGGATATTTTCCTGATAATTGTGAGTTTGCGTCTGGATATGATCCTGATAATTGTGAGTTTGCGTCTGGATAGGATCCTGATAATTGTGAGTTTGCGTCTGGATAGGATCCTGATAATTGTGAGTTTGCGTCTGGATAGGATCCTGATAATTGTGAGTTTGCGTCTGGATAGGATCCTGATAATTGTGAGTTTGCGTCTGGATAGGATCCTGATAATTGTGAGTTTGCGTCTGGATAGGATCCTGATAATTGTGAGTTTGCGTCTGGATA
>NW_015506137.1:173762-176403 GCF_001515645.1 Sinocyclocheilus grahami
TTGCGTCTGGATAGTTTCCTGATAATTGTGAGCTTGCGTCTGGATAGGATCCTGATAATTGTGAGTTTGCGTCTGGATAGTTTCCTGATAATTGTGAGTTTGCGTCTGGATAGTTTCCTGATAATTGTGAGTTTGCGTCTGGATAGTTTCCTGATAATTGTGAGTTTGCGTCTGGATATTTTCCTCATATTTTCCAGATAGAGTTTTTATTTTCCTCGCAGGATTTGAAGGACAGGAACTCTCCTAAACTAAAAGCTCAGGTTAATGACACTGACTTGACTTTGAAGGTTCTGCTGCAGTCGCTGCTTCATCTCTTGAGCTGCGGTCACATTAGTAATGCTGATGAATAAGCTTGATTTTTTTATAGGGTTAAAGGATGTGCTGAGATCATTCTAGCACTTAGTGAATGACTTCAATCCTGTTGAGACCCGCAGTGAAATAGTGATGCGCTTCTGCCTCATTTACATGCTTTAAACACAATATCGGCAGGATGTCTTTCAGTCTGTGTGCATGTGTAACGAGTGATTGTGTTCCTGCTTTAGAAATCAAAGCTTTTATAGGGTTAAAGGATGTGCTGAGATCATTCTAGCACTTAGTGAATGACTTCAATCCTGTTGAGACCCGCAGTGAAATAGTGATGCGCTTCTGCCTCATTTACATGCTTTAAACACAATATCGGCAGGATGTCTTTCAGTCTGTGTGCATGTGTAACGAGTGATTGTGTTCCTGCTTTAGAAATCAAAGCGCTGCATGCACTGACCTGATTTCCATCTTTAAAGCTTCTGCTTCAGCCCAGTTTAGTTGAGTGGTGCACGCTCCTGATTCCTCGTTTAGGCCTCAGATTTCTGCTGATGTTTCCAGCAGCTGCATCTTCTCCAGGAGAAACTATAGTTCACGTCTGCTCCGAGTCTCTGATCAAGGTTTGTCTGGTTATTATGGTACTTTGTTTGTGCTTCTATTGTGTAAATGGACTGTGAGCTGCTTTTGTTTGTAAAAGAGCAGCTAAGCGGCTCATTATCGGTATTCAGAGTCTTGTGTGTCCTCAATAAAGATCATCTTACTGGCCTAAAATACTGAAAAATATCCATTTTAAACTCGGTCCTACTCTAATAATAAGATATCAACGTATCATGCTCAAATTGATTTAAAAAAAAGTTATTGAAAACATTTTACAACATTTTAATCCAACAAATATCTACTTTTGCCTTTGCCTCTGTAGGATTTTAACACTATTTTGAATTATTAAATCTAATTTTATATACTATTATATACTAGTAAAAGTAATTTAAGCTGAATCAATGTATTTTAACTTCTTCAGTAATGTTTTACGTTTATTCTTATGTCCACCTTGTCAACTTTTTCAATCTGTTATGCATTTTTTGTATGATAACTTCATAATGACAGCAAAAAAAACAAAACAACAACTAATAATTATTTGTCAAGAAAAATGTATTGGGAGTATAAATAAGCAAGCAAAAACATATTTATGTATTTGCATCTTTAAAAAATTTTTTTTTTTAGGTGGACATAAAATATCTATTTTTTTTATATTTAAACTTAATTTATATATATATATATTGCATGATAAGCTGGTGACATTTCTAAGATAATATAATGCAAGTAAAAACACCTCTGTATCTTTAATTAAAATATAAACAAACAAAAAACTAAAATAATATTTTCCCCCCTTTTCCAGTGCATCGTTTTACTTTTTTGCTAACATTATATGCCAAGGAGAAAATACATGGAAAAAATAAAACTAAATAAATATATTTATATATAGCACAGCTATGAATGTCTCCTAATCATGACTACACCAAAAATCATTTTAAAAACAGTTTGATCTTTGTGAATTTAGTCCAAAAAGCAGCGGTTGCCAGCAGTGACCTGAATCTGGTTTGAGCCGCAGAGAAGAGAAAGCCGAGAGAAAACAGCTGCTGGTTTGGGTTCTTTAGTGCATTGATCTGAGCTCAGAGCAGGCCATAAAGCTGATGTCTTGATGAAGATCCAGCATCACACAGAGCACATTATCACGCTTCACTTACATACCAAAGATCATCTGCTCCAGAAACACATGAAGTGACACGGCTGGAGCTGGTAATGTCTCTCTGACATTTCTGCTGTTTGATGCTGTGACAAGCGCCTTGACTTACACCTGAGCCAATCACACGGCTTCATTAGCGCAGCACTGAACAATGAGAGAGATGGAAACGAGTTACAGGCTGGACGTGAACCCGGTGTCTGCAGCTCTTGAGCTGATTTAAAGTGAATGGAGATCAGTTTCAGGATGTGTTTGAGCTGCTGAACGATAAAAACTCAACAGTGAAGTGCTGATGGACTGGAGTCCAGACGAGTCTGCTGTTCTTTTAGTGAGTGAAGCGCTTCAGTGGTGTTTCTCCAGATGTACAGATCAATCTCACCAAACATATCCCGTGCATATTTCAGCCAAAGTCAAATGAGAGAGAGAAAAAGATTTTGGTTTACAGCAGAGCAATCCTATTTTAGGACCAGCAGGAATTGTTGCACTGTGATTATTTTCATGACTCATGCATGCATTTTAAATACATTTCATTCCCGAAAATGCATTCATATACTTTTTGGATGTTATATATATATATATATATATATATATATATTGATT
>NW_015506137.1:177336-178844 GCF_001515645.1 Sinocyclocheilus grahami
TTAAATATTAAATGGCTATTTAAAAAAAAAAGTTTTTATTAATATGAAAGTAAGAACAAGCTTTGAAGAAAAGATTTATTCAGTCAAAACATCACAATGACCACACATTCACCTGGCCAAGAGACGACTACAGATTACTAAACCGAACGAAGAACATCGAGCCAGAACAATACAGACATTTACAGATGTACAACAACTGCTCCGAATCAACAAAAATAAAGCCGGTTCCTTATACAAACAGCATCCAGGGTGAAATTGATCTGGAAAGCTCTAAAATGGCTTATAATTACCTACAGTTGATTAAACTAGTCCACTGAGCAGGACCAGAATATAGATATCAATATATTCAAAGCTTACAATATAATTTGGGAAGCATTAACGAGCATGTATTCAGATTTACGCTGGTATGTTTGGATTTCTGTAAACCAGAACCTCTCAAAGAAGAGATGGTAACCCAGGCATGACTTCAACACTAACACATCAGGAAGAACTAAACCACGAACAGCTGTCCTTCTGTGCTTTGATTAATCGAGCAGTACACATGTTGAGCTGCTGGCTGAATAATGACGACTGGGCACTGGCTTATCAGGATCTTGAGAAGCGCGTCTGAGGTAGAGTTAGTCCCGGCCCGGTTATCGTCAGCTACACAGAGCTGCTTTGACAAACAATACGAATCCTACAACGTCTGAAAATAGACTCAGCAGCAGTGTTGATTAAAGGCAGGAGATTGCACAATAATTCACTTTTTGCCGAAATGTAAACATTATCTTCAGATCCTGTGAGGAATGACAAATAAATAAAACAAAAATAAATTCATGCCGTTTCTTTCTTTCGTCAGGAGAACAAGATATAATACATGTTAACATGGGGCTGTTAAGCTACAAAATGACAAAGCACCATAAGAGTAGTCAATAGGATACATCAGGGAAATATGAGATGGGAGAAAATTATATTTCATACTGCGTTCACGCAAAAGTTTTGCTCCCCGGGAAACGTTGAGCAAGAATTTACATGCAAACAAGTAAAACATAGAAATTGGAAAAATATTATTGAACAGAAGAAAAAACAACAAATGGGCAAATGTAAAGTTCACATGAATATTATTATTTTTTTTGGACAAAAGCAAAAATTTCATGATTAAACAAGCAAATGCAAAGTACAAACTCTAAATTTTGGGAGAAAAAAGAAAAACTTGTAAAGCAAAACTTCAGTGTGCAAATGAGTGTGCAACGTACAAATTCAAACTAAAAAAAACATTCTTGGGTGAAAGCAAAAGTTTTGTGATTAAACGAGCAAATGCAAAGTACAAATGTTGCGTTTTGATTAAAAAAATCTTGGGTGAAAGCAAAAAATTTGCGCGTAAACAAGTGAATGCAAAGTTCAAAGTCAAAATATATTTAAAAAAAAAATTCTTAAGACAAAAGCAAAACCTAATGCCGGTCACGATAGTCACTGTGTCATAATTCACGATTTTGACTCCTAAAATCTTGTCGTGTCGTGGACAAGAA
>NW_015506137.1:178854-180760 GCF_001515645.1 Sinocyclocheilus grahami
GACAAGAAACATGTCAGACTACACGTTGCTTCCCGAACATTGTCATCGAGAAGGCGGGACTAGCGACTGACTTCCGAAAACAAGAGTGTAAACACTGCTGAAGCGCTTCCGCTATAGCTCGCCAGCATTTTCTTTCTTTGTTCTGTCGTGGTAGTCCCTCGATGACACTCATACAGGCAGGAGTACTGTTGCCACAGCTCCACCAACCTTTCCTCCGTCTCGCCATGTTTGAAACCTGTGTATGAAAGAGCTTCTGTGCTGCTATTGGTCAACGTCACCAATGTGACAGAACTCGTCGTGGACGACGGAAAAACAATTAAACATGCTATTCTTTCTGTCGTGATGTCGTGAAGCATCGCAGACGTGGAATCGGTTGTCGTCCACTATGACACACTACACGAGCTGAAACGATGGAATCTTGCGTCCCGATGGCCATTGTCGTTTACGAATCCCCTACGTCAAGCAAATCGGGCTAAAATCGTGTAGTCTGAAACGGGCATAAGCGAGTAAATGAGCCAATGTAAAGTACAAATTCACAATTTGGACAACATTTTCATGGATGAACATGAAACTTGATTAAAAGAGTGAATGCAAAGTAAAAAAAATTACCTTGGGTGAAAGCAAAATTTTATAATTAAATGAGCAAACACGAAGTACAAATTCAAAATGTTGAAAAAAAAAAAACAATCTTGGTCGAAAGCAACATTTAGAAAAAATTTCATGAGTGAAAGAAAAACTTAGTATGAATTTAAAATTTTGAAAAAATAAAATACAATTTCTTAGGCGAAAGCAAAACTTTAGTGGTTAAATGAGTGAACCAAAGTACAAATTCAAAATTTTGAAATAAAAATTTCTTAGGCGGAACAAAAATTTTGAAAAATGTTCTTGAGGGAAAGCAGAACGTTGTGATTAAAAACAGTACAAATTAAAAAAAACAAAAAACAACCTTTGGACGAAGGTAAACCTTTAGCAATTAAATGAGAAAACGCAAAGTATAAATTAAAAATTTGAAAAAAATTATTTAGGTGAAAGCACATTTTAGAAAAAATGTCATGCGCGAAAGCAAAACAGTGATAAAAAAATCCAAAAATTTAGAACATTTTTGCATGCAAATCAAAACGTTGGTGTGCAAACGAGCGAATGCAAAGTTCAAACGAACAATCTTTCAAAGTTTATTGGGGGAAGGTCAAACTATTGCTAGCACACTCAAAAACACAGAAATAATTTTTTCTCCCAAGTCATATTTTTCCATCACCATGTCCTTTTAGAGACTCTGTAGAAAATCATAAAGGTTTGGATTGAAAGTGAATTATGACAGAACTGTAATGTTTGAGTGAAACATTCCTTTATGTACCTTAGTTGAAATATTCCGGTAACAAAAAAAGCATAAAAAAATGCAGTGAATCTCGTTGAGTTGCTTAGAAAACATTAACAAAGTGAAAAATATTCCGGTCTTTTCTCATAAAAATCGCCGCATTGAACGAGGCAAAAGTTGATCGTACCGCATGGGGTAAAGTTTGAGAAGTGGCGTGTGAATCTATACAGTTGTGACAGACAGAAAGGCGTTGTGGACTGCGGATCCCTCAGGCGCTTTCTCTCCGTGTGTCATCAGCTCCTGAATGGTCATCCAGTTGTCCAGGATCTTCTTGTTCCTCTTCTTCATCATCTTGCGGTGGCTGAGCTCGATGATGCTGGGCTCCGAGCGTCCCTCTCCGCTGCTGAGTGGACTCTCCCGCAGACTCTCCAGCCGGCTCCGCTGCATGAACTCGCGCCGCCGCCGCTGCTCCTTGGCCCGCAGGAGGTGCTGCTTGCGCTGCTCCTTGCTCCAGTAGCGTCCCATCTTCATCTCGCTCATGGCATCGTCATCAGTCGTCATGCCGCCGCTGCGCTCCTCCTTGATCTTGAG
>NW_015506137.1:181060-186060 GCF_001515645.1 Sinocyclocheilus grahami
TTAGCAGACGCTTTTATCCAAAGCGACTTACAAATGAGGACAATAGAAGCAATCAAAACTAACAAAAGAGCAACAGTATATAAGTGCAAATGACAAGTCTCGATTAGCCTAACACAGTACACGTAGCAAGGTATTTATATATATATATATATATATATATATGCGTCAGCGTGCGCTGTACCCTGTATCTTTTCATATCAAAGTGCGGTTGAATCTACTTGCATGCAATGTCGTGGTCAGTTAAGTCATGAAGTTACCAAAAAGGCGATTAAAACTGTGCATGCATGTAATATATTTTATATGAGTCACATTTAAGAACATGTCTCTGAAATGGTTTTCCGAACTCATCTAACACACCTGATTCAACTCGTCAGCTCATTAGTAGAGACTTTAAGACCTGAAGTGGGTCAGAAAAGGTCAAGAGAGTTGAGAGAAAATACGATGTGTGTCAGATCCGCGTCACGTTCAGCAGCGGCAGCTCTTAAAGTAATAGCAGCCAAAATAACCTGATAACCAGCTGCTGTGATGTCTGTTCATCAAAGAACTAAAGAAAAAGTAGGAAATCAATAACTTTAATAGCTTTAAGTATTCCTCTATATGATTTTCTCAATATTTAGATTTTTTTGCACCCTCAGATTCCAGATTTTCAAATAGTTGCATCTCAGACAAATATTGTCCGATCCTAACAAACCATGTATACATCTCAATTTTGAAGAATTGACAACTAAAGAAAAAGTAGGAAATCAATAACTTTAATAGCTTTAAGTATTCCTCTATATGATTTTCTCAATATTTAGATTTTTTTGCACCCTCAGATTCCAGATTTTCAAATAGTTGCATCTCAGACAAATATTGTCCGATCCTAACAAACCATGTATACATCTCAATTTTGAAGAATTGACACTTAAGACTGGTTTTGTGGTCCAGGGTCACAAATAACAACAAAGACAAAACAGCTAAAACTACACATTTAATTTGGCTATTTAATTGTTGCGATGGTGAAAAAATTGGCAAAATACATGAGGAAAAAACATGAAAAACCGTGTTCGGTATTTGGGCCAGTGTTTCATTTTGTTTGGTTTCGGCTTCGGCCAAGAATTTTCATTTCAGTGCATCCCTACTAAAAATACTCCGATAAAGAAAAATGTAGTTAAGTACAGTAGCGAAGTAAAAAAGCCTCGCTACAGCTCAGCACTGGTACCTGGTTCCATCGCTCCGGACCTTCACCTTCCACTCCATCTTGGGTTCAGAAGGCCGGCTGACGAACTCCAGCGCCGTCTGCTGCTGGATCAGCTGCATGCAGCTCTGGCGCTGTGGGCCCTCGGGCGGCGTCTGCTCGGATTCGGACGGGTTGCTGTGGTCGGGGCTGCCGCTCGGGGCCCGTCGGAGCGCTAGCAGGTTCCTGCGGTTGGTCAGGCTGACCCTGCGGTGCTCTGGAGAGTGATCTGCGGCGAGCGGCGTGCTGCGCGAGCTCTCGGCCGTGTTATACGCGCTCGAGCTGTCCTTGTCCGACTTCTCGGGACGCTCGCGGGATCCCAGCTGATGCACCTGCGTGTAGGGATGGGTCTCGTTAGGGTTTAACAGTATTACTACTCTTACCGATACTGCTTATCGAACCGGTACTTTAACGGTATTCTTATCGGTACTTCTGTCAAACCAAAAATGAGTTACACACCAGATATAATTTTTGGTTTGTTTTTTTTTTTACCAGTGGGTGCAGGGCACTATAGTTCACTTGTGACCCTGGACCACAAAAACCAGTCATACGGGTAACTTTCGAAGATTTATACATCATCTGAAAGCTGATAAATAATATTTCCATTGATGTATGGTTTGTTAGGATAGCACAATATTTGGTTGAGATACAACTATTTGAAAATCTGGAATCTGAGGGTGCAAAAAAATCTAAATATTGAGAAAATCATCTTTAAAGTTGTTCAAATGAAGTTCTTAGCAATGCATATTACTAATCAAACATTAAGTTTTGATATATTTACGGTAGGACATTTACAAAATATCTTCATGGAGCATGATCTTTACTTAATATCCTAATGATTTTTGGCATAACAGAGAAATGTATAATTGTGACCCATACAATGTATTGTTGGCTATTGCTACAAATATCCCCCAGCGACTTAACACTGCTTCTGTGCTGCAGGGACACATTTATGTAAGTGAGGATGCTTCAAGAAACCTCCTGCAAAGTGGTCAAGTCTCTCTGCTCAAGTGCACCGAGGGCAAAAGTTGCTTTAAACGCAAAGGATGCTCACACCAAATGATAATTTAATTTAGTTAATAGAAGTTAAATGATAAAGAAAATCTATTTATGACAGCATCCTCATTTTATAGCATTTTTACACAAGTGCCTCGAACTTTGAACAGTGCTGTAGGTCCCCACCTTCATGATGCTCTGGCACTCCAGCTGGATGCTGCGCAGCTCCTCGTTCAGCATCCGCAGCTCGCGCTCCACACCGCTGCACTGGATGCTGCTGCTGCGAGCGTAGAACAGGTCGTACTCGCCGCCGCTGCGGATCTGACACTTCAGCTCCAGCAGCTTCTCCGCTCCGTCCGCCGAGCTCCGGCCCGACACACACCGCGACAGCTGCTTCTGGATCTGAGCGAGGACGCTCCTCTCTGGGTCCACGCTCTTCTCCTGACTGTAGGAGCAGGACGCCGTGATGCTTTCTTCTTGAGTTGCTCTGGCCTGCTGGGAGACTCGGACTGAGGATCATTTAAGCTAAACCAGAGTCAACTGAGACATATACAGTAAGAAATGATTCCAAACATTCATCTATCACTCTTTAATTTCTAACACAAGCAATGCACTGCAAAAAAAATATTTTCTAAGTAATTTAGTTTTTCAGTACAAATGTGTCCCTGCAGCACAAAAGCAGTGTTAAGTCGCTGGGGGATATTTGTAGCAATAGCCAACAATACATTGTATGGGTCACAATTATACATTTCTCTTTTATGCCAAAAATCATTAGGATATTAAGTAAAGATCATGTTCCATGAAGATATTTTGTAAATGTCCTACCATAAATATATCAAAACTTAATGTTTGATTAGTAATATGCATTGCTAAGAACTTCATTTGAACAACTTTAAAGATGATTTTCTCAATATTTAGATTTTTTTGCACCCTCAGATTCCAGATTTTCTAATATTGTGCTATCCTAACAAACCATACATCAATGGAAAGCTATTTATTCAGCTTCCAGATGATGCATAACTCTCAATTTCACAAAATTGACCCTTATGACTGGTTTTGTGCTCCAGGGTCACAATATATAAACATTCTTGCTTGAGAGCAAGAATTGAGTAATGTTTTCTGAATAAAATCAAAATTAAGTAAGTTTATACTTCAAACAAGAACAAATATCTGCCAGTGGGGTCAAACAAAGAAAAAGAAAATCCAATGGCAAATATTTGTTCTTGTTTTAAATGTGTGTTTGGCAGTGTTATTTCTTAGGATTACTGATAAACTAATGTAGTTTGATTTGTATTATTTGTATTTATTTTAATTTTAGTTAAATTATGTCTGAATGTATTATGTCTGCATAGGTCTTTTATTAAGTTTTTAGTTTTATTTAATTTGAGGTATTTTAATACTTCAACAAACTAAATGTAAATGAAATAATATATATATTGAATTTATAAATGTGTATGTGTATATGCAGTATATATGTGTGTGTGTGTGTTACTTACACTTTAAGTGAAATGAACATGAAAGCATGAGCATGAAATCTAATTCAAAATATTAAAATATTATAGTTTATGTTAATATTCTGAATAGGATTTTCTTTATATTTTTTACGTTTTCACTTTAATTTTAAATAAAGTTTTAGTAATTTAGTTTTGTCATTTTTTATTTTCTATGCTACTTATTCGTCTTTATTGATCAGTTTTAGTTAAACTAAATACAAATGAGAAATGTTGCCTAGGCAGCTAGCTAGAATAAGTTGATATTTTTTCCAGCTGAAGTGCGTGATGATTGTTCTCTGACCTTCTGGTCTTCCTCTCGAGCCGCTCTCTTCATCTCCTCCTCCTCCTCCTCCTCCAGCATCTCCATCTTCAGCTCCTCTAAGTATTCGCTGTGCTCGTCATCCAGCCACGGCTCATCCTGAACATCATGTATAAAGAAGATCAAGCTCTTTTAGCCCCTTGTGACGGTTCATGGTGACATTACATTAAGCTTCATCTGAACAAACACACTTCAGTCGTGTCGGATTCAGTGAAGAAGTGCACGACTCGTTATCCAGCGATCTGTCAGCGTTATGATCCGGATCAGCTCTTGGAACACGTTTAGCTCATGAAAACATTGTGTTTCTAAAACGTTGAAATGGCCAGTTTTCCTGTCGTGGTTATTTCGTTATTTAAATGTTATAAAAACGTTTCTTCCGTCATTCTACTAACTTGAGTTTCATTCAAAATGTAACGTTATTTGAACATTTATTTTCATTCTCCAAGAACATTAAAAAGTCCAGTTTTCTTGTGATTAGAACGTTATTTAAAGATTAAAATGTGTCTTAGAATGTTATATAACAGCATTTCAATGTTTATTTTCTTATTCTAAGAAATCACGAAAATGTAATAAAAATCAACGTTATTTTAGTATCACTGAGGTACTATAATAGCTTGTTATTTTTATTTTTATATATATTATACACCTCTGTTTTCATTTGAAAGTTTTAGTTATTTGGTTGTGTTTTTAAAATATTCATTTTTATTTCATTTTAAAAGTAGGTGAAATAAAATACGCTTATTTTATTTCAGTTATAATTTTATTTTAAAGAATAAATTTAAAGAAAAATTTAAGAATTTTTGCATTACTATAATATGAAAATGTAGTAAAAATCAGGGTTATTTTTTAGTTTATATTTGTTTTAATTTAAATTTTTGTTAAAGTTTTACTCATTTTGTTGTGCGTTTTGATCCTTTTTTTATTTTGTCATTTTAAATATATATATTTTAATGTAGTTTTTAGTGCTGTAGAACCA
>NW_015506137.1:188159-188427 GCF_001515645.1 Sinocyclocheilus grahami
GTGTGTCTGACTGTGTCTCTGTATGTGTGTGTGTGTGTGTGTGAGAGTGTGTGTGTGTGTCTCTCTATGTATGTGTGTGAGTGTGTGTGTGTCTCTATGTGTGTGAGTGTGTGTGAGTGTGTGTGTCTGTGTCTGACTGTGTGTGTGTGTGTCTCTATGTGTGTGTGTGTGTGTCTCTATGTGTGTGTGTGTGTCTCTATCTGTGTGTGTGTGTCTCTGTGTGTGTGTGTGTGTGTGTGTGTGTGTGTGTGTGTGTGTGTGTGTGTCT
>NW_015506137.1:189424-194424 GCF_001515645.1 Sinocyclocheilus grahami
TGTATGTGTGTGTGTATGTATGTGTGTGTGTATGTGTGTGTGTGTGTGTGTGTGTCTATGTGTCTGTGTGTGTGTGTGTGTGTCTATGTGTGTGTGTGTGTGTGTGTGTGTGTGTGTGTGTGTGTATACCTGTATTTCCGGCCTTGCGACCAGCAGCACAATATTCCTGCATTCTTCATTCGAGAGAACCGCCACCGCTTCCTGTCTGTCCTGAACGTCCCGCCCATTTATCTGTCAATCACACCCATCATCCAATGAGACGCAGCGTTACATTACTACACTGCGAGAAATGGCGTTCTTACTCAGTATTTCTGTCTTATTTTCCAGTACAAATATCTAAACATTACTAAAACAATATACACTTACTGGAGATGCAAAATGACATTAGATAATTAGTCTTGTTTTCTGAAAAATAATAATAATAATTGAGTTGTTGCTCAAAACAAGAAAAAAAAAATCTGTCAGTGGGGTCAGAAAAATTTATTCTAAGGGGAAACAAGATTATATTTCTGACCCCGCTGATAGATACATATTTCTTGTTTTTAGCAAAACAAAACAAAAATCACTGAATTTAGATTTTGTTTTTGAAACTTTATATCTTAGATCATTTAGCATTAATGTGTCTAAACAAGAGAAGAACAAACATTGTTTGCAGTGTATGGTAAACTCTAACAGGCAATATATATTCTATCAAAACATATCTAAACATTTTTAAATCAATATGCATTTATATCTCCAGTAAATGTATCTTGACTTATGAGTGTTTTAATATTTGAACTGGAAATCAAGACAGAAATACTACGGAAGAAAACCATTTTTTGCAGCATCTGTATTTGTACTAGTTCTCAGTTTGATTAGTTGCTGCAGAATCAGCAGATCTGATCCTGAAGCGTGAGAGATCACAGATGAGTTTACTGAGAAGCACAGAATCTGTGGAGAGCGTCTCAGAGCGTCTCAGAGCATCCCTGCTCTCCCTCGGGTCCTGTAGCTGACACAATAGCCACACAGGGTTAATGAGTGAAAGGAGAAGTTACCTGTAAAATACGGTCTCCTTCTCGGATTCGACCGTCTCGTGCAGCGATGCTGTTCGGCTCGATCTGAGAATCAAAGCAGCAGGTTTCAGATTTGAAATGAATGATGCCATTTAAAATTATGAACTCAGGATCTGATTGGCTGAGGCTCCAAGACTCCAGCCAATCCCGTGCTCCTCTGTGACCAGAACGCATTAGGGCCCGCCCACTTCTTCCTATTCATTTTTCTCATAAAAAGTCTTTGTTTAAGAGCTATGAGCCGTGAAGCAAAGCAACTCGCTACGAGGAGAATCACAACATCACAAACTTTCATTTGAAGCAGAAAAATATTTGAAAATCAGACAAAGATGCAAGACTGTGAACTTAACAGCTTTAGTGAGGAAAGAACTACAATCCCATGATGCACTGCGAATATCACTGAAGTAAGAACAATAATGATTAACTGTTGATTTAAAGATGTGGATTTTATACATAGAAACAATATATTTAGTTTATTGCAAAATATGCATATAACTATTTTAGATATATACAATATATAGCCTATATAATTCAGAAAACATCTTGTTTTTCCAAATATGTGTATATAGCTTTCATTAGTTTTTATATAGTTTAGTTATTACACAAACTAAATAAAGATGAGATATACTTCCTTCGCAACTAGCTGAAATAACATGTTTTTAATATTTTATTTTATTTCCGTAAATGCATCTTGATTTTAAAATGTTTAGATATTTCTACAAGAAAAAAAGTCAAGAATACAGAGCAAGGAAATCGTGTTTTAGCATTACGTCATTCGCAGTCTCTGATTGGTGGAATTAGTTCACAGAATCATGGGTAATGTAGTTTTTCGCTAGGAATTCTTTAGAAACAACTGATGGCTTTAACGGACGCTTCGATTAACAACCTCTAGGTCTTCTTTAAAGACTCCTAGGGAGAAAATAAATGTGATTTTTACTCCCAGATCCGACTGCTGTGCTTTATGGAGACGCGTCCTTTAACAGCCAATCAGTGACTGTCTGATCCGTCCAATCAGAGCGGAGTTTATCTGTCTTCATCAGCCGTGATCAGACTCTAGTGAGAGTCTCTCTCTCTCTCTCTGTCTGGTGTAAGGGGCCGTTCATCATGCCAGCGCTGTAATATCCCTGATAGCACGCTCTCTGCTCTTCAATTTTATGGAGTGGAGATTTTAATAAGCCTGTAAGCGCTGACGGATCTCCGCAGAGACCCGATGAATCCAAGACGACTTCTAATGAAGCCCAGAGCACACAAACACTCACTGAAACACCAGATATTACCGTATATATCTGTCTAATATGCTGCTCAAGAAACATTTCTGATTATTATCAGTCGCGCTGCACAATATTTCTGTGGAAACCGTGATGCATTAAATTTGTCAGGATTCACAGATGAACAGAAAGTTCAAAAGTGTGTGAAATAGAAACATTTTGGAACATTATAAATGTATTTACTGTCACTTTTGAACAATTTACAGCATCCTTGATGAATAAAAGCATCTTTTTAATGGTAGTGTATCACAGTTTCCACAGAAATAAAACTGTTTTCAACACTGATAATAATCAGAAATGTTTCTTGAGCATCAAATCAGCATATTAGAATGATTTCTGAAGATCATGTGATGCTGAAAATACAGCTTTGATCACAGAAATAAATTACAGTTTAACAGATATTCACACAGAAAACAGCTGTTTTGGATTGTAATAATATTTCAAAATTTTTTACTATGTTTTTTTAATCAAATAATTTTAATGCAGCCTTGGTGAGCAGGAGAGACGTCTTTCAAAAACATTAGAAAATCTTGGTTGTACAGATGTATATAGACCGGGGCTAGTTGTCACACAGTCGATATCCCGTCAGGTTTAGTTATTTTGTTAATAATTGTGACAACATGCCCCGCTGTCGAGCTCAAAGTGTGTTAAATTGTTTGAATGTTTTCAATACCCATATAAATATTCAAACGCTTGATGTTCCTACCGTGAAGACTTCAAAGTTTGTGTCAATTAACAGAAACTGGCTTCAGTATTCAAGTGTGACAACTAGCCCCGGTGTCTGCTACACAGTAAATCTATTCAGTATTAAAGACGTTTTAAATGGTTTTATGATCCAATATCAAGACTTTATGATTAAAACTACATCTGAGTGTTATGTTTGAGTGTTTACGTCGCTCTAATAAGCGATCATTTCATCGGGACTAATTATTAACCTCCTATATGGGAGACAAGCTAGTGTCTGAGGATTCAGGCGTCGGACAGAAGCGTGTGAGTGATGTTTGTGGCGCACCTCGCTGACGTAGATGTCCTCGTCCTCGTCTGTCCTGTAGCACAGCGTGAGCCCCAGCTTCTCCTGACAGCTCAGTCGACGCAGCTCAACCTCCTGCAGAGACAAGAGACCCGATGCATCTCTGTCAGCGGAGGACTCATTCATCACCGATAAACATAGTAAAAATGTTCTTGATATTAACAGAGGATGCTAACCCTGGAGCAACATATAAAACTAGCAAATTCTGCTTAAACGCAACATATAATCATGTGTTCACCATCTGTTTGATTGCATGTCATTTGTAACTAACTGCATGATTTTTACTGTACACTTCTCCGCAGTCACCACTGATAACCTACTCCTAAATGTAATGGAGAAACGCGCTATACAAATAAACTTGATTTGAATAGAATTAATGTGGAGTTTTGCATGGATTGTCTTTGACCTAAAGGTGCTTTAATATCATCAATGTTAAAGACGACTCCACTGAAGAAAAATAGTGCAGTGGATTTATTGTAGGATTTTTTATTATTTTTTATTTATTGATGTAGGACTTACTTTAAACATGTTTTTTTTTTTTTTGGAGTAGGATTTTTTTTTAATTTATTGTATTTTTGGTATAATTTTTTTGATACGAGATTGCTTAATTTAGCAATTTTAAAACAATTTTAATTTTTTTTTAATGTAATTTTTTGGGTATAAAATTTACTTTAAACACTTAAATTTTTTTGGTGTAGGATTTACTTGAAACTTTTTTATTAAACTTTTTTTTAAATTAATTTATTTGTATTTATTTTTTATTATGTTTTGGTACAGGATAATTTTTTTTAAAACATAAAAAAATGGACGTTTTGAACATTCAGAAATAACGTTTTCATAACTTAATGAAAAGTTCTCGAAACATTAGCACAGAAACATTATGCATACAACAGTTTGTGAAATGTTATTTCTCTGAAACGTTTTAGTCGGACAACTATGTGGCAATGTTTCTTAAATGTTACAAGCTGCTTCGGGAACGTTCAGAGAAACATTTATATGTAACGTTCGCGTAATGTTTGCAAAATTCTAAAACGGAACGTTCCTTTAACATTCACATAACCAAAAAAAACCCATTTCAAAACGGGACATTTTAAATGTTGAAAGAATAACATTTTCATAATGTTATTGCTTCAGTGTATCAAGCTGGCGTCGTGTGAATAAATGCTGAGTTATTTATAAACGGAGGAATCTCACCTCGTACTCAAAGTCATCGGTCCTCTCGGCGTCCGCTGCCATGTTGGAGAGATACTCGTTGCCCTCCAAGTATTCCTGATCCATCGTGTGCAGAGAGAGACAGCTGAGCAGAGGACAAACACAGATCTCATTAGCATCATCTACAGTGACAGCTGATATTGATATGCATCTGTGTAAGCAGTCTGCTATATATCCACCACAAGAAGAAGAAAAAGACATGCAGCAGACACTGGATCTCGCACTTCTGAGTACTGTGTGATAAAAACTTACAACTGTGAGAACAAAAGTCAGAAATGTGAGATCAAAAGTCTCAATTACCTTTATTGATTCATTATTCATTATCTACCCTTTACGGAAACAAAAAACTGTCACCGAAAGTCAGAATTCTGAGTTCATGTCTTGCATTTTTGACCTTTTTCTCATAGTTGTGAGTTTGAATCTCGCATATAAAACAGTCGC
>NW_015506137.1:199424-209534 GCF_001515645.1 Sinocyclocheilus grahami
CAAACGCTTTTGTAACTTTCAAATATCATTCTAATTATGACAAGAAAACACTTTAAATAATGTCATATTGTGGGCGAAAATAAAGAAACTTTTTAACATTTGTAGAATATTAAAAATAAACATTCAAATAATGCTGTATTTTGGGTGGAAAAGTTAGCAGAGCATTGAAGAAATGTTTTCGTAACCTTTAAATAACGTTTTTAATCATGACGCGAAAACTGGACATTTGAACAGTTGTAGAATATTATAAAAAAATAAATGATCAAATTACACTATAATCTGGGTGAAAATAAAGTTAGTGCAATGTCATAAACGTTTTTGCAACCTTTAAATAACATCGTAATCATGACAAGAAAACTGAATATTTCAACGTTTCAAAAACCTTTCAAAACAACGTTCCCACAACGTTTTCAGAACCAGAAAGAGCTCTATTGCAAGTGTGTTTACACACACAAGGACTTTGTCTTGGTGTCAGGAGCTTCCAGTAGGGATGTGCGATATCGACAAAAAATTATATCTCTATATTTTCTGGGATTTTATCGATAACGATAATTAGACGATATTTTGCTGAGTTATTGTGCTGATATCTTAAACTGTCTCCTAAAGTTTTTGATATTCTTCATATTCTGTGTGGTGGTCAGTTCACACTGATAGAAATTAATCTTTTCTAATAAGTTTAAATTGAGTTTTATCTTTTTATGGGCATTTTTACCTTTATAAAGCCATTTTTCTAAAAGTGTGCATTATCTTTTGAGTCAAATTCTTAAATTTAATCAGTGAATTAGAGTAATAAGACATTTGGGCGGTTACCAAGCAAATAAAATCAGTATCAATAAAATTCATCTTTGCAATGCAGAGGAATCAGGGAAGCTGCATCTGAAGTGGTGTTTAGATGTGTTTACACACTGATTAAGGCAGGACATTTAACCTGCAGTTACAAATGCATACATGTTTTGATATATTAAACATAAAACACTGAATACTGATGTTTGAAATTATTTTAAATAATAAAATAAAATACTTTAAATGTGAAATTAAAACCGCCAGTAGGTGGCAGTAAGTCACTGTTAATAAGTGAGTCATTGCGATTGAACCGAATCATTTAAACGGTTGATTCATTCAGGAACGAAACACCGTCATGTTGCTCAGAGACGCAAAACACTGCTGTGGCTGGGTTTTGAACCATTTTTTGTTGGCGAAATAGAGCAAAAAAGGGCTATACGGTGTCTAAAACATTAGTCTCTTAATTGATTTTTTGTTTATTGAACTGTTGTAAAAAATCAGTAGCACATACGTAATCATGGTAGTTTTTGGGGAAAAACGGACAGACATAAGCTAGCTATATTCTCTAAGCTGAATGTGTTGGCGCTCACCTGTCGGACAGGAGGAAGGGGCAGATGTCCGGCACCGGCGGCGTGGCGGGACGCAGTTTGGCCAAAGCCATGATGTGCTCGAAGGTGATCTCCGTCTGTGTGCACACGTCCACCAGCTGGACGTCCTGCACTGACCCTTGACCCCGGGGCCGAGGGGTCCGCCGGAGCACCTGCACCACGATGGGGTCTTTAGCGCTGCGTAAAGCCTCCGCCGCCTCCTCATGACTGGCTCTCGACAGATCCCTCCCGTTCACCTGAAACAGACCTTACTCATTGACTTCAGTGCGAACAACTCACAAACATACTCAGAATTAGCACTGCAAAACGATTAGTCGCGATTAATCGATTCAAAATAAAAGTTTATGTTTACATACTATATGTGTGTGTGTATTTATATATACATATCGTGTATATACATACATGTAATTATATATACATATAGTTTGTAAACATAAACGTTTATTTTGAATCGATTAATCGCGACTAATCGTTTTGCAGCCCTACTCAGAATTCACGTTTTGCTCACTATAAATGTAGAAAAGAGCGTGAACATCCTGTTAAACATCTCCTTTTGTGTTCCTCAAAAGAAAGGAAGTCTTACAGGTTTAAATCCTAAATTTAGGATTGATGAATTGGTATCAGATTTACATGCATTTGCATCTCACCATTTTAACAAAGTAATAAACTTAATGAGATCCATATTTGTCAGTCATAAATGAAACAGGTCAGATTTCCGCACTCAAAAATCGTAGTATAGTTATTAGTTATTATTTACATGCATTTGATTTAATTTAAATAATCATAATCTTTTTAATGCATTTATGAAATTGCTTGGAATCAGCATATCTGGAGGACTTTGTTCACCCCCCGGAGTTGTGTGAGACACGTTTTATGGATGGGCGCTTTTTATTTCACTTCTTTTGGACTGATGCTTACCAAGCAAATGAAATCAGTATCAATAAAATTCATCTTTGCAATGCAGAGGAATCAGGGAAGCTGCATCTGAAGTGGTGTTTAGATGTGTTTACACACTGATTAAGGCAGGACATTTAACCTGCAGTTACAAATGCATACATGTTTTGATATATTAAACATAAAACACTGAATACTGATGTTTGAAATTATTTTAAATAATAAAATAAAATACTTTAAATGTGAAATTAAAACCGCCAGTAGGTGGCAGTAAGTCACTGTTAATAAGTGAGTCATTGCGATTGAACCGAATCATTTAAACGGTTGATTCATTCAGGAACGAAACACCGTCATGTTGCTCAGAGACGCAAAACACTGCTGTGGCTGGGTTTTGAACCATTTTTTGTTGGCGAAATAGAGCAAAAACGGGCTATACGGTGTCTAAAACATTAGTCTCTTAATTGATTTTTTGTTTATTGAACTGTTGTAAAAAATCAGTAGCACATACGTAATCATGGTAGTTTTTGGGGAAAATGGACAGACATAAGCTAGCTATATTCTCTAAGCTGAATGTGTTGGCGCTCACCTGTCGGACAGGAGGAAGGGGCAGATGTCCGGCACCGGCGGCGTGGCGGGACGCAGTTTGGCCAAAGCCATGATGTGCTCGAAGGTGATCTCCGTCTGTGTGCACACGTCCACCAGCTGGACGTCCTGCACTGACCCTTGACCCCGGGGCCGAGGGGTCCGCCGGAGCACCTGCACCACGATGGGGTCTTTAGCGCTGCGTAAAGCCTCCGCCGCCTCCTCATGACTGGCTCTCGACAGATCCCTCCCGTTCACCTGAAACAGACCTTACTCATTGACTTCAGTGCGAACAACTCACAAACATACTCAGAATTAGCACTGCAAAACGATTAGTCGCGATTAATCGATTCAAAATAAAAGTTTATGTTTACATACTATATGTGTGTGTGTATTTATATATACATATCGTGTATATACATACATGTAATTATATATACATATAGTTTGTAAACATAAACGTTTATTTTGAATCGATTAATCGCGACTAATCGTTTTGCAGCCCTACTCAGAATTCACGTTTTGCTCACTATAAATGTAGAAAAGAGCGTGAACATCCTGTTAAACATCTCCTTTTGTGTTCCTCAAAAGAAAGGAAGTCTTACAGGTTTAAATCCTAAATTTAGGATTGATGAATTGGTATCAGATTTACATGCATTTGCATCTCACCATTTTAACAAAGTAATAAACTTAATGAGATCCATATTTGTCAGTCATAAATGAAACAGGTCAGATTTCCGCACTCAAAAATCGTAGTATAGTTATTAGTTATTATTTACATGCATTTGATTTAATTTAAATAATCATAATCTTTTTAATGCATTTATGAAATTGCTTGGAATCAGCATATCTGGAGGACTTTGTTCACCCCCCGGAGTTGTGTGAGACACGTTTTATGGATGGGCGCTTTTTATTTCACTTCTTTTGGACTGATGCGTGCAACACCCGCTGAGTGGCATTAAACAGCTTGAAAGATCAAAGACCATTTTTAATATAACTCTGACTGGATTCGTCTGAAAGAAGAAAGTCATATACACCTAGAATGACTTAAGGGGGAGTAATCTGTGGGCTAATTTTCATTTTTGGCTGAACTAACCCTTTAAGTTTATTAGTTTATGTTATAACTGTGTAATCCAAATGAATGGAAATTTGATGCAATACCTCAGAAGTTGTGTCCTATATACTGACATTTATAGGTGACTATTTCTTCAGTGAGTGACTGAGACGAACACGGATCGATCCGGTCCAGAAGAACAGAGCTTCAGTGCGTGTCTATTCATCAGTAATCTGTAATTAAACTGAGCTGAGTCTCACAGGACACTGATTGGCTATTAATGACACACATTACATGAGAAACGCTTCAGAGCCTCCTTCTGCTGATCTGGAGAGCTGTGTGTCTCAATCTAGAGTAAATCACACATGATTTCTTCATTCTCACTGCGTCTGGATCATCAGAGTGAAGAAATACTGTTTGATGATGAGAGTTCGAGCTCGAGCGCTGATTATATTCATGTTATTCTAGTGTACTCACAGCACTTAACTGGATGATTTTATTGGATCGTTTCAAACAGTTCATACTGACATAATAGATTAAAATAAAAAGAAATGAGTTATAAAAAGACACTGACAAAATATTTTGAGTGATCTGTTTGAGCGGCTAATGTCAACTACTGAATCAACCAATGGAGTGAGAGTGGGCGGGGCTATCTGCCTGACTGACCAATGACAGACAGGGGGCGTGTTCAGGAAATGACTGAAAATCGTCTTTTAACATTTCTCCTCTGATGTATTAAAATAACTAAAGCTGAAATTAAATAAAAATGAATAAAAACTATAGACATATTAAAAATAATAATAATAAAAATGACAATGTATATCCCATTTTCATTTAGTTTTACTCAATTTACTAAAATTACTAAAACTGAAATTAAATTAATTAAAATTTTACACAAAGTAGACAAAACAAAAAAAACGAATAAAAATGACAAAACACAAAATTACTAAAACTTTAACTACAATTAAAATGAAAACAAAATTAAAAAATTCTAACTAATTAAATATTAATTATATTAATAACAACTATTATAGCATCTGAATAACACTAAAAAAAAAAAAATTGTTATTGAAACTCTTATTTTCATGATAAGCAAACATTTATCTTTCAAGCTTTAATTAGTGTAATGTAAAACATTTTAAATTATACAATTAAAGTAAACAAAATAAATACATTAGATAGCCATAAATATAACATAAGCTATAAATAATGTAAAATAAAAATAAATACAAAATTAGCAGAAATTATACAATTCACCTTTACATGTAAAAATCTATAATAATGTAGCACACAAAATTTAATATATAACCTGTATTTCAAAATCCCCTTGAAACCTGTATATATATATATATATATATATATATATCTCAGAGAAAGTCTTGGTAAAGCATCTTTCTGAATGCTGGAGGAAACACAAGCGTTTCTTCAACACTATGACGTCCCGGTGAAGACGAGACGCTGCTCGACGTGATCTAATATTGATGCGCTCGTCAGATTCACCGCTGGAGCGATCGGAGCGATCGGAGCTGACTGAATGTGAATGAAGCAGGTTTGTTCTGCATAAGAATAGACGAGGAGAGGCTTCCTGTAGCTCAGTCTCCAGAGGAAACACACCTGCTTGATCTGCTAGATCCATCTGCTTAACCCAATAAACCATCAGCGTTTAAAGCTGTTAACTAGACCTACAGCACTGCACGCTCATCAGGGTTATTACTCAAACTAACACCATGAACATGTTTGTGTCTAACTTTTGCTATATTTAAAACAAAAACTTGAAGATAGTTTAGTTAAGATGATGATTTCTCATTTTCATTAAGTGCTTGATGTACTGAAATAACTGAAAACTAAAACTGAAATAAAAATTAACCGTATTTAGACATATTTAAAAAAAAATTGTTACTAAAATTAAAAAACAAAGTTACTAAAACTTTAGAATTAAAATGGAAACAGGAAATACAAAATCAATTTTAAAAAGTGAATTAAATAATATAGGCATATTTTTAAAAATGACTAAACTTTTAACTAAAATAACAACAGACCAAATTAAAATGAAAAAAAAAAAATAAAAAAAAATAAAAAAAAATATTAGAAATGAATAGAAATAATGTGACATACTTTAAAAAACTGAAATTAATAAAATTGACAAACAACAAATTACTAAAACTTGAACTAAAATTAAAATGAAAACAGAAAATGAAAAAACATGAAAATAAAAAAAACTAAACTATACTTTAAAAAACTGAAAGTAATAAATTTGACAAAAACAGCTAATTACGAATGAACTAAAATTAAAATGAAAACAGAAAATACAAACATATAAAAATAAAAATAACAAAAAAATGACAAAAAAATAATAGACATTTAAAAAATTAAAAATAATAAAAATGGCAAAAACAACAAAATTACTAAAGCTTAAAATAAAATAAATATTAAATATTTAAAAAATCTATAGACATATTAAAAAACAATAAAATTACTAATAAAAAGAATGCTAGTTTTTCGGTGTTGCTGACGTCACAGTCTCTCGGTGCTGTGTGGGCGGAGGATCTGAGTGCTGAACACAAAGGATCATGGGTAGATAAACGAGCTGAGAGAGAAACACCAGCAGATGAACATCTGTAATGCTGTGATTGATTTAGTTGCTGGTTGGTTTGGTTCTCTTCAGTGAAGGCTTATTAAAACCCCTCTGGGAGAAATGAATGGGAAAACACTTCTGGACCCAGCGGAGCGGTCACACTTTACTGAACTGCTCCAAACTCTCCTGAAGAACATGAGCAGCGTTTACCTGCTCCACACTCCAGACAGCTGTTCGTCAGGACATTACCTGATGCTTGACTTACACTCCACTAATAAAAGAGACGCTTTATTTCCCATAACCACCTGCTGCATGCGGCTATGAAGCCCTGAGGCGAGAGAAACCGTGCTCCATTAAAGCCAAGTCACATTAACGGCCTGCAGCCCAAACAAAGCTTTAAACACGTCTCTGTCTGTCTTTAATTCAGCGTCTGAGACGGAGACAGCGCCGTGTCTTCATAACGTCTCTCCTCACGCATTAAAGCAGAGAGAAACACAGCGAAGCACGCCGGCGCACTGAAGTGCTCAACATGCCCTGAAGCACTGTTATATATAACTGGGGCTTCAATCTGGGGTCCTGGGAGCCTCAGGGGCCGCAGACGAGTGGAAAAGCTTAAAATAGAGACAAAAAGAGAGAAAAAAGAGAATAAAATGATACTAAATTGAATAACAAAATTATATTAAATATTAATTATATTGATTAAACATACATAAATAAAGTACAATTATTAAATTAATTTAAATAATAAATTATATTAAATTATTAAATATAAAAAATATTTAAGCAAATAATAAATAAATACAAGTATATATATATATATTTATAAAAATTTATTAAATACATAATGAAAACGGTATTAAAATAACAAATGCTGATAAATACAATTACATTAAAATAATTAAATAATTAAAACTACATTCAAACAACAAATGCTACACATAAAATTATACTGTTTATTTTAAAAACTGTATTAAATTAATGCTAAAAGTAAATTACATTCAAATAAGTATTAAAGCTAATAATTAAATACAATTTTCATTAAAATAAATGTTAATTTTTTTTAAATATTTTTTTATTTTTCATGAAATAGTTAAAAGCACATTAAAAATAAAATTACATATCATATATATATATATATTAATAAGTAAATATAAATAATTAAACAATAAAAATAAAAATGAGATATAAATAAATACATTTAGCATTGCAGTATTATACAAAGAACAAAAAAACAATTGTTATAGTATAGAGCAGGGTTCCTCAAATCTTGCCCTGGAGGTCCAATGCACTGCAGAGTTTAGTTCCAACCCTGATCAAACTCAGCTACCTGTGATTTTCTAATGATCCTGAAGACATTGATTAGCATGCGCAGGTGTGTTTGATTAGGGTTAGAGCTAAACTCTGCAGGAAAGCGGATCTCGTGGGCCAGATTTGAGGATCCCTGGTATAGAGGGTATGCCTATTTAAATGTCTAAATTGGGTTTTTATAAATATATAGCTTCCTTTTAAATGTAAGGACATGGCTGTTTCACATGAGAATGAACATGTTTGAAGACTGATATATAAACACTCTGTCGGGCATCTATAGTAAACCCCACACAGATGCATTATAAACACATACAGACAGAAGTAAATCTAAGAATCATCTCCACAAACACAGAACAGATCTGAAGATGATAAACAAACTCAGCTGGAGGAAATGAAGCGTATCTGACAGGAGCAGAGCAGCAATTACCCACAATGCACTGCTAATTATCCAGTGTAAACAGAGCTGCTGTGACGGCCCTCTGGCAATAAACTCATCACACATGATTCAGAAACACGTCTCTAACCTGTCGATCAAACACCCATCAATTCACACACACACACACACACACACACACACAGGCTTGTTTTTGTGAAAAGTGGGGACTCTCCATAGGTGTAATGGTTTTTATACTGTACAGACGTACAGACCTATTGTCCTACACCAACCCTACCCCTAAACCTACCCCTCACAGGAGACTTTCTGCTATTTCAGATTTTCAATACACTCTCACACACACACACACGAGTCAATGTTCAAAACACTTACTGACTAACACACCTTCACTAAACGAATCAGCAGCTGAGCTCTGTTTCTACATTCACATTCACATACCTGCCCACCTGGAGAGATCTTACCTAGCTCCAGTGAAAAACAAACAAACGAACAGGTGAGTCTTGCGGGCCACTGCTTCCCTCGCTGAACTTACTAAATAACAAAACGTGACTAACAAAGAAAACAAATCCACTGCCTGCTACTGAAAATAGACAAAACTAAAATAAATGTAAGAACGAACTAACCAAAAAAGTTAGCAAAGTTAGACTACAAAAGAAACAAAAAAAACTAAGAAAAAAAACATCACACCCGGTGTCACACTTAAGTCTATGGCGCGGAGCGAAGAACGAGGAGACCAGGGACACACGAAACAATAGTCTTTTAATCCAAACATCCAAGGACATACACAGGGCAGACAGGAGCACAGGACACACCAGGGCTGACGTATAATCTCAGACAAGGACAGACATCACAGACTCAAACTTAAATGCAAGGGATAATTAACAAACACAGGTGTACTGAATGACTAATTAACTGGGAAGTGGAACACATGGGGAAGAAATTGGATCACAGAGCACAACAAACAGTCCAGGGGCGTGACATTACTCCCCCCTCCCGGTAGGTGCGTCCTCGCACTGTAGAAACAACATGGGGAGGGGAATGGGTGGGAACTAGGGAGGAGGCTCAGGCGGAGGACGGACACCCGGGAGGGGGCCGGCAGACAGAGGCCAGGGAGGAGATGATGGAGGGAGGAGCCAGAGAGGAGGAATGGCCGCCGACTCCAGGGGGCCGACCAACGGCGGCAGAGGAGCCCGAGGCGGAGAGCCGATGAGCCAGGGCGACGGGGAGGATCCGGAGGTCCTAGGACTAGAGGACTGCTCAGCACGTTTCAGATGAAAAAACACAACTTCTATTTCTGAAAATATCACAGTTCGGAGATGTATAACGAGTGGTTCCCTGCATTATTACAGCAAAGCGTGTGATTACAGAACTGAGCCGCTGCAATGGAGCAGCTCTAACGCCGTTAAATTAAAGATGATGCACCACAGAGCAAAACATTAACAGTGAAAGTAACAAAAACTTGTAAAATACATTTTAAGGAGCTTAATTTAGTGTGAAAATAACCAAAGGATATACAGTCAAACCAAAAATTGTTCAGAGACCAGATATAATTTTAGATATTATTTTACTAGTGGGTGCAGGACACTATAGTTCATTTATGTAAGTGAGGAGAGCAAAATAAAGTAAACTGTGACAAATCATACCCAAAAACAGTGGACTACCAGTAAAACTGATAAAAAATGTGTGTCCAAAGATTATTCAGACCGAGTCTGGGAATAAACTGAAGTTGAGGTTTGCATGAAGCTGGGTGACAGCACGCTCAGGAGACTACAGGCTGTTATTGAGGCTAAGTATTGATAGTTGTGTAAATATTGTCATACTAACAGCTGTCTGAATTATTTTTGGTTGATTGTAATCCATTACATACCTTTCTGTCAAAGTTATCTGACATTATCAAGCTGAATTTGTTCTG
>NW_015506137.1:210033-211664 GCF_001515645.1 Sinocyclocheilus grahami
CAAAGGATATACAGTCAAACCAAAAATTATTCAGAGACCCGATACAATTTTTTATATTATTTTACTAGTGGGTGCAGGACACTAAAGTCTATTTATGTAAATGAGGAGAGCAAAATAAAGTAAACTGTGACAAATCATACCCAAAAACAGTGGACTACCAGTAAAACTGATAAAAAATGTGTGTCCAAAGATTATTCAGACCGAGTCTGGGGATAAACTGAAGTTGAGGTTTGCATGAAGCTGGGTGACAGCACGCTCAGGAGACTCCAGGCTGTCATTGAGGCTAAGTATTGATAGTTGTGTAAATATTGTCATACTAACAGCTGTCTGAATTATTTTTGGTTGATTGTAATCCATTACATACCTTTCTGTCAAAGTTATCTGACATTATCAAGCTGAATTTGTTCTGACACAGTGTAACTTATTACCATTTTCTAAGCTATAGCGCTAGTATATAGAAATGTTGAAGGTGTCTGAATAAATTTGGGTTTGGCTGTATCTATTTGATAAATAAAGTTAACCAACTAACATTATACATACTCTTTTGGTTTCTGTACCCAATATTTTAAACATTTACAAATGCAATGAAAATATCGGTATCGGCAAGTACCAAAAATAAAAGTATCGGTATCGGGCGAGTACTGGAAAAAGTGGTATCGGTGCATCCCTAATATATATAATAACCCTGTCACTGAATCAATGATACAAAGGAGCGGATCCGTGTGAAAGACTCTCAGGAGCGGATGAAACTCCGTCATCATGATTAACAGCACACACTACTGCAGTGTATTAGAAGTCTATGTGTGACATGAACTGTTCACATGACACCTGCACAGAGACGTGATGCAACGCACTGAAATCATCCCGAATCAACAAACACAGACGCTAAAACTGAAAAGACCGATACTGTATCTATATCTTCATGAACAAAGACTATCTAATTCTGTGAAAAAATATTAAAATTGTTATAAAAAGTTATAATTATGTGTAGAATTGTATGCTGTTTGGAAAGTTCTTCTAGAATAGTAAAATACTGTTAGATGTATTTAAATCTAATTTTATTTTAATCATTTTTTATTTATTTTATTTTATGAAAAATGTAATAAATGTATTAATTTTATTCTATTCAAATATATTTATTTAAATCAAGTTATTTATTTTAATAGAACATACTATTTGCTTAAATCATATTTTATTTATTTACTTTAATCAGATGTATTTATCTTATTTCATTTTGTTATTTAAACAAATTTATTTAAATCAAATTGTACTTATTTTTTAAATCGAATTTTATTATTCTAATATTTTTAATTAATTTATACAAATCAAAATGTTATTAATTTATATCTAAATTAAATGTTATTATTGTAATACATTTTTATTTATATAATCAAATTTTTTTATATCAATATTTGTTTTATTTTAATAATCAAATTACATTATTTTAATACCTTTTGTTATTTTATTAAATGAAATGTATACTTATATTTTGTTTCACTTTAATTTTAATTAGTCTTAATCATGTATTTTTGTCAGTTTATTTATAGATTTCTGTATTGTTTGTGTTTGTGTGTGTGTGTGTGTGAGTGTGCGTGTGAGAGTGTGTGTGTGTGTGTGTGTGTGTGTGAGAG
>NW_015506137.1:211837-216504 GCF_001515645.1 Sinocyclocheilus grahami
TTGTGCGATCGATCAGCCAGTTTCTCTCGCCGCCAGCGTTACAGAAACCCCGAGATCAGATCACGCTGCTGCTTCAGCCAGTAAAGGACTCAAATCATTCATTAACACTAGCTTGTGTTATATTATAAGAACTATACATATTTTAAATGAGCCTTTATTTTTCATTTGAATTTGAGTAATTTTGTTATGTGCTCATGTCATTTTTATTAGATTTGTTTTGTTGAAGTATAGTTATTATAAGCAATTTTTGTACTTCTGTCAGCAAGGCAACATTCTAATATATATCTGATTTAATTTCAGGTTTATTTCAATTAACAAAAAATATGTGTAATAGTAATTTTAGTACTTTAACTACTATTTTAAATATTTTATTAAGTATTACATTATTTTATTTTATTTAGTTGCCAAGGCAACATATTTTTATTCTAAGTTTCTTAAGTTTTCCATGTAATATTTTATTTAACAAAAATTTTTTTAATTGCTTTAGTTTTAGTCATCTTTTTTACTTTACTTATTACTTTAACTGTTAAATTAAATATTATATTGTTTTATTTCAGTTATTGGCCAAGGTAACATTTTTGATTTTAAGTTGTTTAGGTTTTTCTTTAGAATTTTATTATATTATTTCATTTTATTATTTTATTTTATTCTTAGCTTTATTTCAATAATAAAAGTTTTTTAAAAAGTAGTTTTAGTTTCAATTTACAACACCGTACAGATGGATAAAAATGGTTTACACATTAAACCTGATAAACTGCTTATTAAAATGCCTTACTTATAATAATCACACATTAAAAATATCAGAAAAGCATCATCGAGAAATCACTCCAAAGTTATGGGTAAAATTCATCAGACACAAATATATAACCGCAAAATGACACCAGAGACCAATCATAATAAAATTATATTATTACGTAAAAATCTGACATACTCATCTGATCAGTTTGGCTCATGAATATATTAATTAAGATGAATAATTCAGTTTTCAGAAACCCTGCCTGCCTGTCAATCATTCCTGTGATTGACAGCTGTGTTGTTTATGGCGGGAATCTGACACGTTTCTGTTTAGCTCCAGTTTCCACGGCGACACTAGCGCACGTTTCCTCTTCCTGTGGGCCAGACGACAGACAGGAAGATGCGGGAGAATGAGATCCGACACAAACTGCTCGTTTATTAAAGACGGGAGAATCAAACGATATTATTCATCTGAATTAATTACTTTCACATATGAGCCGATCTGAGCACAACAATGGATCTCACTCAGACAAAAGATGGCTTTCCCAGAAGCCTTTGTGCTCCTGCATTGAGGAGCGTCTCATTAAAGTCAAGTGTGTGTGTGTGTGTGTTTTATTCCCTCATATCACACACATTATTCAGCTCTCAAACAGTCCGTTCACATCACAAACTGTTATGATTTCAGATCTGAACTGACTGTACAAACTCCAGCCGCCATGGCCACATTCTAATATTTATATATATATATATATATATATATATATATTATTTTAAAATATTTTAAATGAGTTGTTAAAGGGGGGGTACGATGCTGTTTCATGCATTCAGAGTTGTTTACACTGTTAAAGAGTTGGATTCTCATGCTAAAGATGGACAAAGTTTCATAAAACAATTTGGACGTATGTCGGAGTATTTCTGTGCCAAAAATCGTACTTCCGGGTTCGAACAAATTTCGGAGGGTTTTTTTTTCGATCGTGGCTCTTAATGACGTAAACGAGGGTGGAACTCCTTATATGGGCATTTCTCCCAGAAGAGCGTGTCCGCGCACGCATCGACCAGAGAGAGCGCGAGATCGCGCCCATCAACGCGCTTCATCCGGCAGCAGCGCTGCACGGGACTCGCTCGGGGAGAATGTCTCCAAAGAAGTGTGTTTTTGGTTGTAAGGGAAAGATAACTTTGCTCGGCTTCCTAAAGAACCCAGAGTTATGTAAACAGTGGACTTGCGCATCGTTTGATACTGAAAGATGGAGCGGTCCCAGCTATAAAAGATCCCGGTCATGATCCAGACCTGCAGACGGTAAGTGAAACCGCATCAAATGTCTGTTTTGTTGGCATTCGGAGCCCAAGTGCTCGTCACTCTTTAGCTCCGCCCACGGCGCGCCTCCAGGAGCTCGGCTTTTTCCGGAGAGAATCGTAAAGCTGTATCTTTCTTTAATAAATATGATAAAACTAAAGACTTTTTGGAGATATGAAGGATGCTATACTCTATAGGTACTCAAGATTAACAAGAGATTGGGTGAAACTGTGTGTGTTATGCCCCTTTAAATTACAACTAATTGTAAAAAGTAAAAGTTAAATTAAAAAATATTTAAAGTTAAAATTAATTGTATTTTCCCCCTCCAATTTTGTAATGTGCTTTTTTTGGTTGTTTTTTTTATATTTAGTCTTATTATATTGTATTTCTGTTTTAGTTTTAGTAATTTTAGTACTTTATAATTTAACTATTATATTAAATATTATATTATATTATTTTATTTATGTTCTGTTATTTTATTTTATCTCTGGGAACAATTCTAATTTTAAGTTTGCCATCTAATATTTATATTTAATTTTATTTAAATTATTATTCATAATATATTTTATTTTACACATTTATATATTTTATTTTATTTATATTATTATATTTTTTCTATTTAATTATTTATCATTTATTTTTCTGGTTCATGACATAACATATACCCATGATGACCTGAATGACCAAAAACACTATTCAGACAGAAACACATTTTAAAAAATACTATCCTAATCAGATTTCTACACTGCAAAAAAAAAATATATATATATATATATATACATTTTTTTTTCCAAGTTGTAAATAAAACAAAGATTAATAGAGAGTACACTGCACAAGAAAACACAATTTCAGTCTTTCTACTTCAAAAGTTCATGTTTAATTCAATGCTGTTTCTTTGTAATAACTTTGTAATTATTTTCTAGCAAATTCTGAGTGAAATCTTTCTCTACACCACATTTTTGTCAGTATTCACAAATGTGGTTGTAGAAGTCAGAAGATTTTTTGTCATTCATGTATTGGAGTTGGATTCTCTCCTTGTGTGGAGATGTAAATAGATTCAGGTCTGCCTTTGTCCTTCCTCTTTTATCATGCTTTCCAGCCAGATGCGACCCATCATGCCCTCTGTCACCCTCTGTCTTATCAGGGCGGCCGCAGAGGGTCTGCTGCAACCCGGACAAAGCTCACGCGCCGCTTTGAGTGCCATATCCCGGCATCGCTCACAGGTGATAAAGCTGCTCTGTTCTGATAGTTCGAACGTTTGTGGAAATGTCAGAGTATATATTGAAGCGCAAAGATCTGCAATAACAGCACAGACCATCTGTTTATTAACATACCAGAAGAATCCCACAGAGACACAAACACAACCAACAATAGAGGAAGAGACACGCTGTCAAACAGCCCGAGAAACGCCCAAGAAACACACCTGAGAAACGCCCGAGAAACACTGCTGAAAAAAAAAACAAGGAGGTTGAGCAACACACCCGAGAAATACGGCTGAGAAATGCCCGAGAAACACACCCGAGAAACGCCCGAGAAACACTGCTGAAAAAAAACCAAGAAGGTTGAGCAACACACCCGAGAAATACGGCTGAGAAACGCCCGAGAAACACAACCGAGAAACACACTCGAGAAACAGACCCGAGAAACACACCTGAAAAACACACCCGAGAAACACAGCTGAGAAACGCCCGAGAAACACAACTGAGAAACACACCTGAGAAACACGGCTGAGAAACGCCCGAGAAACACACCTGAGAAACGCCCGAGAAACACTGCTGAAAAAAAACCAAGAAGGTTGAGCAACACACCCGAGAAATACGGCTGAGAAACGCCCGAGAAACACAACCGAGAAACACACCCGAGAAACAGACCTGAGAAACACACCTGAGAAACACACCCGAGAAAGACACCCGAGAAACACTGTTGAGAAACACACCCGAGAAACACCCCAAAAACACACCCGAGAAACACACCTGAGAAACACACCCGAGAAACACACCCGAGAAACACACCTGAGTGTCAGAGTATATATTGAAGCGCAAAGATCTGCAATAACAGCACAGACCATCTGCTTATTAACATACCAGAAGAATCCAACAGAGACACAAACACAACCAACAATAGAGGAAGAGACACGCTGTCAAACAAACATGCCCGAGAAACACACATAAGAAACACACATGAGAAACATGGCTGAGAAACACAACCGAGAAACACCTGAAAAACATGGCTGAAAAACACACCCGAGAAACACGCCTGAGAAACACACCCAAGAAACACACCTGAAAAACACACCCGAGAAACACACCTGAAAAACACACCCGAGAAAAACACCTGAGAAAAACTGCTGAGAAACACCCGAGAAACACGGCTTAGAAATGCCCGAGAAACAAACCTGAGAAACACAGCCGAGAAACACGGCTGAGAAACACACCCGAGAAACACGCCTGAGAAACATGCCTGTATCACAACACTGATGCAACACAATGACTGTTTTCAAACAGGTTTCTCAAACATCAGTCCCGGTTATTATAGTTATAACCTGAGAAACACAGCCGAGAAACACGGCTGAGAAACGCCCGAGAAACACACCTGAGAAACACACCCGAGAAACGCCCGCGAAAAACACCTGAGAAAA
>NW_015506137.1:216938-221820 GCF_001515645.1 Sinocyclocheilus grahami
CTGAAAAACACACCCGAGAAACACACCTGAAAAACACACCCGAGAAACACGCCCGAGAAACAAACCTGAGAATCACAGCCGATAAACACGGCTGAGAAACGCCCGAGAAACACACCTGAGAAACACACCTGAGAAACGCCCGAGAAACACTGCTGAAAAACACCCAAGAAACATAGTTGAGCAACACACCAAAGAAATACGGCTGAGAAACGCCCGAGAAACACACCTGAGAAACACACCTGAGAAACGCCCGAGAAACACTGCTGAAAAACACCCGAGAAACATAGTTGAGCAACACACCAAAGAAATACGGCTGAGAAACGCCCGAGAAACACACCTGAGAAACACACCTGAGAAACGCCCGAGAAAAACACCTGAGAAACACACCCGAGAAACACACCTGAGAAACACAGCTGGGAAACGCCTGAGAAACACGGCTGAAAAACACCCGAGAAACAAACCTGAGAAACACGCCCCAGAAACACATCTGAAAAACACACCCGAGAAACACACCTGAAAAACACACCCGAGAAACACGCCCGAGAAACGCCCGAGAAAACTGAGAAACACACCCGAGAAAAACACCCGAGAAACACACCCGAGAAACACACCCGAGAAACACACCTGAGAAACGCCCGAGAAACACTGCTGAAAAAACCCCCAAGAAACATGGTTGAGCAACACACCTGAGAAACACTGCTGAGAAACACTCCCGAGAAACACTCCCGAGAAACACACCCGAGAAACACACCCGAGAAACAGACCCAAGAAACACACCTGTGAAACACTGCTGAGAAACACTGCCGAGAAACACTGCTGAGAAACACACCTGAGAAACACACCCGAGAAACACACCCGAGAAACACCCCCGAGAAACACACCCGAGAAACACCCCCGAGAAACACACCGAGAAACACCCCCGAGAAACACACCGAGAAACACACCGAGAAACACACCCGTGAAACAGGCCCAAGAAACACACCTGAGAAACACCTGAAAAACACGGCTGAGAAACACACCCGAGAAACACACCGAGAAACACACCCGTGAAACAGGCCCAAGAAACATGCCTGTATCACAACACTGATGCAACACAATGACTGTTTTCAAACAGGTTTCTCAAACATCAGTCCCGGTTATTATAGTTAACAAAAACACAAACGAAAACCATAAAAAACACATTAAAGGTGACATATCATGAAAATCTGACTTTTCCAGGTTTTAAGTGCTATAATCAGGTCCCCGGTACCAACCAAGGAAACATGAAAAAGATGAACCCAGTAGCTTTGTTTTGGGAAGCCTTTTTCTGCAAGCGTCTTTAAAAACGAGCGCGTCAGATTTCGCTCCCCTGCGCCGTCATTCTGATTTCACAAGCGACAGCGGTGTAGCAGCTCTAATGCCATGGAGCGAGTTTGAGCGAAGCATGCTAACTGTTCTGTGTTTGGCTGCAGAGACGAGCTCAGAACACTGTTTAGAGTCCCAGCCTCAGAGACGACAGAGCAGAGCATTTATTGATTTATTTACTGTATATTGCTGCTGCCACACAGATCTAACAAGCGATTTATTTCCCAGCTGTTTACCTTCACAGACATAACCAACTCGTGTGTTTGTAACGTAAACTTGTGTGTGAATGAGAACTTAGTTTAGTACTCGCATGCTGCGACAGCCGCTTTCTGTCCGTGTGCACTCAGAAAACCGTATAGCAGAAGTTTAAACCAGGGGTCTCCAACCCTTTTTACACCGTTCGGAAAAATGTATCGCGGACCGGGGAATGGGGGGGATATATCCTAATATATATATATATATATATTAGGCTATTACATAGTACTTTAGTGGTTCAACGCATTATATTGTGGGGTTTTTTTTGTCACAGATCGGATAATTTTTTTCGGATAAGCAAGAAAGAAAATTTGTAAAGCACAATGACAATGCCGTGAAGCGTTTTTGACATAAGCTAATTTTATGTGTACATATACGCAACTCGGTATTTCCGTGCTGTCTGAAACACGTCTCTATATGCTTGTGCGCGCTTTGATTGTGTGTGCGAGAACAGCGCGTGAGTATCAAAGTATAGTTTAAAATTGCTTGAACGTGTAAAATTGCAAATTAATCTGCGAATCACATGCATGCCGAGCAGTCTCGTCCGTATGTATCACGGATCAACTGCGATGCGTTTAACCCCTAATATGTGACAGATCAGAGCAATCTTTCATTTACTTACTTAACATGAAATCGTCAAATTGCTACTCCATATCAATCACATACAACGAAAATACTGAATAATAAGAACAATCATTAACACGCAATAAATCACAGAGTGTCATATCTACACACATTTTTCCCAGAAGGTTCTTGTGACCCGGTAGCAATTCTTCCATGGCCCGGTAGTGGGTCGCGACCCGGTGGTTGGGGACCTCTGGTTTAAACTAATATGGTTTAAAACGCATGATTTCAGTGTGATAAACACGATAATCAGAACTAAAACAGATGTTTTTAGCAGGTCCGAGCCGTAATGGCGCAGCTCTATTCTGGAAAAGGGGGCGGGGAGCAGCAGCTCATTTGCATTTAAAAAGACAGGCACGAAAAACAGCGTGTTTCTGCTTCCACTCAAAATAGGCATTTTCAAAATGATATAATACATGTTCTGTGCGGTATTTTGAGCTGAAACTTTACAGACACATTGTGGGGACACCTGAGACTTACATCACATATTGTAAAAAGGGGCGTAATATCTCTCCTTTAAATAAACTAAAATGCATAAAAATGTAAGTTATTTTATTTCAACTATAGTTCCTAAGAAAACTTCCCTAAAACTAAAATAAAAATCAATAAAAACTATACAGACACATTTAAAAATAAATAAATAAATGATAATAAACACACAAAACAAAATTACTAAAAAATAAAAACTAATTCAAAATATGAATAAAAACTATTATAATATCTTAATGATATTAAAATACTGGTAATTGGTTAAGTCTGAAGTTGATTATTTTAGTATCATTAATGTACCATTATAGTTTTTATTAATATTTAAAATTTGTTTTTATTTTTAGATTTTCTGTTATAATTTTAATCATAGGTAATTTTGTTGTGTTTTTTCCATTCTTATTTTTTAGTTTTTATATTATAATAATCCTGATTTCAGACGTTTCATAAACATGATAAATCAGTCAGTCCAAACACTTCCTCACAATCATTCATCCATCAACTGCTCCAGTTTCTCTCTCTAGCATTTCTGTCTTAATGAAGTTAATTAACAAGTTCTCCTTCTGTCCGGGACAAAGCGGGTCAGACGACTGCCAGCGACAGACGCCCGTGTGTGTATGTGTGTATGTGTGTGTGTGTGTGTGTGTGTGTATGTGTGTGTGTGTGTGTGTATGTGTGTATGTGTAAGAGAAGAGCTCAAGCTGTTCACACACAAACACACTGAAACCAAACATTTCATCACGTCACTTGATGTCAACTGCATTAAGGGTCGATTTGGAGAAACGATGCAATAAAACCACGTGTTCAATGAGGCTCTACGTTTCATTTAACAACACTGCAGAGAAATCAGCAGGCACTGACTCGTCTGACCTCAAACTGAAGAATAACAGCGCTAATGACCAACCAAACCACACACACAGCTGAGGACACTAGCATTTTATAAAACATCCTCATTATGACTTCAAATCCTGATCGGATGAGCATCTGAAATCAGTGTAAGTCACTTGTTACTGCATGTTACAGTGATTTCACACATTTAAATGGTTTTTGATGGTGATGATGGAGCAATATACTGGCCAGACCAGCACATGATCTCACTTGTGGTTGTTTTGAGCTGTTGACCGTGTCTGTTTGGCCGACAGAAGTGTTAGATAAAGTATACATACATATACAAAGTCAACTAAGTCCTGTTGGATGCATAACGTATGTTTCAATATTTTATGAATTGACTAAATATGCTGGGGAAACTAAACCGTTTAAATCTGGTTTAGGGTCAGAATTTTTTATGTTTAAAAGAAGTCTCTCCTGCTCACTAATATTTGATAAAAATACAGTAGAAATCGTGAAATATAACTGGTTTCTATGTGAATCTCTGTTAAACTGTAATGTATTTCTGTGATGCGCAGCTGTATTTTCAGCATCATTCCTCCAGTCTTCAGTGTCACGTGATCTTCAGAAATCAGTATAATATGCTGATCTGCTGCTCAACAAACATTTCTCATTATTATCAATGTTGAAAACAGTTGTGCTGCACAATATTTTTTGTGGAAACCGTCATACATTTTATTTTTCAGGATTCACAGATGAATAGAAAGTTGAATGTGTGTGTGTGTGTGTGTGTGTGTGTGTGTGTGTTCATAGGTGAAGAGTCTCTCTCAAGAGTCTTTCTCAGGTCTTATATGCGTCTGTAAAGGTCAATCTACAGATGGGGAATGAATGAAATGTGGATGAAACAGAACCTGCAGCTCATCGCAGAGTAAATACATCAGGTTCACATGGGTTTATGAAGATGACACCTGTCAATCAAATCACACGTGAGATCTGGATCTGATTCTGATGCTCCTTCAGATTGAGCTCATGCTGATTATTCACAGTGCATGAAGTCAACTTTTTCATATTACACATTTTTTGACATGTTGTTTAAATAACTAATTAAATATGCAGTAATTTGCATGCAATTCCAGAAAATAAATCTGAACATTGGATAAAGCCAGGCTGCAAATTTTCTTTCATTTTGTTGACATATTAGAGTTCAAGGTTTTTACAGAAGGGATTTTGGATTTCTCTTTTTATTGCTCCATAAATCAGAAAATACTGCCAACAGCCAGAAAAGAAAAAAAAATCACATTGTTTTTAAGATTAAAATGTTAAAGAAATCAGTGTGAATGAAATA
>NW_015506137.1:222618-224099 GCF_001515645.1 Sinocyclocheilus grahami
AATATTTTGCATTTTAATATTTACAGACACTAGTCCATATTGCAATTTGGTTCCCTGTACTGCATTTTGATTTATTCATCCAAACTGTCCAAAATCCCAAGACATTTCACATTATACTTTAAATGTGACTTTTATGACTGGATTCGGTCTGCGTTCAAGTGAATTCATAAAACTTTAACAAATTAATTTATTAAAATTTTAACAATAATCGCGTTTTCAGAAATTCTATGTTGTCCGTTTTCGTTGTGAAATGTTGTCAAAATTCTAAATTTGTCTGGATTCTGTTTTATGATATAATATTTGTTAGCAAAAACAAAACAGTAATCAAATGAATGCACAAAACTTTAACAATTTAATTAATCTTTTAAAATGTAATTAAATTTGAATTGTTTCTTTCAGTTATTGGCTAACAAAGCACTGCACAACAGTGTTTAGTGTTTAAATTAAAACATGGAAGAAAAAAGTGTTATGTTCCTTAAATAATGTTTTAATAAACTATATTATTATTTTTAGGATTTTGAGAAGTACATTTTACTCTACAATAGTAATACAAAATTTGTCACAATTTCTTCAAGTTAAACCAAACTTTTATTTTGGCGGGTTGAGTTTCTGTGTGTATTTCATGATAGTTTTCTCAAATGAAATGGTCAAAAGCTGGTTAAGCGACTTAATAACAGTCTTTGTGCTTTTATATTCATAAACAGTAGTCCACAGCATTACATATTCATCCAAAATTTGCCAAATTCCACTTTGTAAAGAAATTAAATTTTCATGATTGGATTCTGTGTTTTCCGCGTCACAGAGCCAGATGCTCATGGAAGACCAGGATATTAAAACACAATCCCAATGAGGAATTAAACACGTTCTTATTCCCTTTTAAAATGTACAGCTCTCCATCTCTCACAACAACGTCTGTTTCCAAACAGGTTTCCCAACTCTCCCTTACAAATCGAAGGAAAGAGACTCAGAGAAACAATCAGGAGTCAGAATTCCTCCATCTCTCTCTCTCACTCTCTCTCTCTGTGTTTCTGCAGGTAATCTCACGGCTGTGGACACCAGATCAATCAAGTGGCTCATTTTTCTCGTCTTTTGTTCCTGGTTCCAGCTGTGAGGTTTGAGGACCATCAGTCAGCGAGAGGCGGCCGGACAGAGAGATGGATTGGGACATTTGTAGCGTACAGTTTGGTGAGGAGGGGGTCACAGGGGTCCCGGGGCCTCAGGCCGTTCCTCACACACACACACACACACACACACAAACACACACACACTTGTCCCAGCAGTGATGAAACTCATTTATCAAACACACATGCGTACACCTGTCCAGTTCACACGTTCAGAAAAACACATTTTATGAAGTCACTATAAAGCTCCAAATGTGGCTGTTCATTCCACACCTGACGAACACTGGACTTCCAAGATTCTAAATTAATTATTTAAAATAAATGCTGTTCTTTTGAACTTTGTTCATCTGTGAATCCTGA
>NW_015506137.1:224109-224608 GCF_001515645.1 Sinocyclocheilus grahami
AAACCAAGAGTCAAAATATTTGATGGATTGATGCAGAAGCTGAAACACTGTGATGCGTCAATTCAGCCAGCACACACACTCACACATGCATTATTAATAGATGTGTGATTATGTAACACTGCCATGATTCTTCAGTCTCAGGGATCTGTAAATATTCCTTTTTCACATTCCTGCTTGGAATGAGCTGGAAAAATGACGGAGTCAGCAACCAGAGGCTCATTCCCGCTGAACCCCAACACATTCACTCACGTCACTGGATTTACATGAGAGCGACGGCCTGCATAGAGCCCTGTGAATCCTGTATTCTTTTTTCACAAATTCTGTTTCTCAGTTTTACATTTTTCTGGATTATATTTTAACGCTTTAATTAAATTGCAATAATCAAAAGGACGTCTGATCAATTTAATTCTTAAAACTTTTACAATCAATTAACACATTTACAATATTACAACTTAATATTTTGCATTTTAATATTTACAGACACTAGTCCATATTGCAA
>NW_015506137.1:224618-225125 GCF_001515645.1 Sinocyclocheilus grahami
ACCTTCAGAATATAGAGAGGAATAAAACTCTAAGTTTTGGTGTGTATAAATGCTTCTGAAGTGGAGGAAAAACTTTTTAAGAGATCGATTGGAGCTAAAATCTACAGACAGAAATACGGTCTCATAAAATAAACACTTAAAAGTATATTTTGGAAGTTTTCTTTCCACTTGTCCATGTTATGGAAGCAAAATAAACATCTCAAAACTGACCAGTGCAAGTAAAAACAATGGTTTTGTTTGTAGTGTCTCACTTTAAGATAATGAATTAATTGCAGTGAAATAATGTTTAGTTTGTACTATAAAGCATAAAGTCTCATTCGCTTCTCATTTTACATGATCTACTAATCAAGAATGAGTTTGTATGATGCTAGCAACACCTAGGTCATGGGTTTGAACCCTAGAAAAATATATACATATTGAATGCTTTCATATATTTAGTATGTAATATTCAATATTCAGATTTTACAAACCAAGAGTCAAAATATTTGATGGATTGATGCAGAAGCT
>NW_015506137.1:225360-246325 GCF_001515645.1 Sinocyclocheilus grahami
AATATTTTGCATTTTAATATTTACAGACACTAGTCCATATTGCAAATTGGTTCCCTGTACTGCATTTTGATTTATTCATCCAAAATGTCCAAAATCCCAAGATATTTCACATTATACTTTAAATGTGATTTTTATGACTGGAACTTAATTTATTAACATTTTAACAATAATCGTGTTTTTCAGAAATTCTATGTTGTCTGTTTAAATTTGTCTGGATTCTGTGTTTTATGATATAATATTTGTTAGCAAAAACAAAACAGTAATCAAATGAATGCACAAAACTTTAACAATTTAATTAATCTTTTAAAATTTAATTAAATTTGAATTGTTTCTTTCAGTTATTGGCTAACAAAGCACTGCACAACAGTGTTTAGTGTTTAAATTAAAACATGGAAGAAAAAAGTGTTATGTTCCTTAAATAATGTTTTAATAAACTATATTATTATTTTTAGGATTTTGAGAAGTACATTTTACTCTACAATAGTAATACAAAATTTGTCACAATTTCTTCAAGTTAAACCAAACTTTTATTTTGGCGGGTTGAGTTTCTGTGTGTATTTCATGATAGTTTTCTCAAATGAAATGGTCAAAAGCTGGTTAAGCGACTTAATAACAGTCTTTGTGCTTTTATATTCATAAACAGTAGTCCACAGCATTACATATTCATCCAAAATTTGCCAAATTCCACTTTGTAAAGAAATTAAATTTTCATGATTGGATTCTGTGTTTTCCGCGTCACAGAGCCAGATGCTCATGGAAGACCAGGATATTAAAACACAATCCCAATGAGGAATTAAACACGTTCTTATTCCCTTTTAAAATGTACAGCTCTCCATCTCTCACAACAACGTCTGTTTCCAAACAGGTTTCCCAACTCTCCCTTACAAATCGAAGGAAAGAGACTCAGAGAAACAATCAGGAGTCAGAATTCCTCCATCTCTCTCTCTCTCACTCTCTCTCTCTCTCTCTCTGTGTGTTTCTGCAGGTAATCTCACGGCTGTGGACACCAGATCAATCAAGCGGCTCGTTTTTCTCGTCTTTTGTTCCTGGTTCCAGCTGTGAGGTTTGAGGACCATCAGTCAGCGAGAGGCGGCCGGACAGAGAGATGGATTGGGACATTTGTAGCGTACAGTTTGGTGAGGAGGGGGTCACAGGGGTCCCGGGGCCTCAGGCCGTTCCTCACACACACACACACACACACACACACTTGTCCCAGCAGTGATGAAACTCATTTATCAAACACACATGCGTACACCTGTCCAGTTCACACGTTCAGAAAAACACATTTTATGAAGTCACTATAAAGCTCCAAATGTGGCTGTTCATTCCACACCTGACGAACACTGGATTTCCAAGATTCTAAATTAATTATTTCAAATAAATGCTGTTCTTTTGAACTTTGTTCATCTGTGAATCCTGAAAAATAAAATGTATGACGGTTTGTACAAACAATATTGTGCAGCACAACGGTTTTCAACATTGATAATAATGAGAAATGTTTCTTGAGCAGCAGATCAGCATATTATACTGATTTCTGAAGATCATGTGACACTGAAGACTGGAGGAATGATGCTGAAAATACAGCTGCGCATCACAGAAATACATTACACTTGAACAGATATTCACATAGAAAACAGCTGTTTTAAATTGTAATAATAATTCAGTTTTTCTGTATTTTTGCAGCCTTGGTGAGCATAAAACACTTAAAAAATCATTAAAATCTTACCAACCCCTTTTGAATGGTACATACATACATACATACATACATACACAAATGTATGACTCATATGAATCAACATATTTACTAAAACTGCATTAACCACGAATAAAATATAAACAAACAAATGAGTCACTGAACCGGGCATAAACATCCCTTTGTTACCTGAGAGAAACTAAGAAAATATTTCAGAAAAGCATGCATGATAACAGCATTTGAACACAAAAGAAAACATCCCTATAGGATCCCAGGATTCCTGGAGCTTAACTGATAGAAAATATTTCAACCATGAATATGTGAAAACCACTTCAGTTCAAGCACTTAAACCAGTCTATAGGTGGCGCTCTTCATCACATGCACTGCAGAATACAATGAACTCATCTTTGACCTCAAGTCTCTGGAGACCAGCGCAGCATTACGGGGCTTATAGACCATCAGCAGACAATTAAAGAGCCCAGTGTATGCACACAAACACCAGCGCGGATGGAAATATCCCTTCCTGTGCAGCGATGTGTTCCACACGCATCTGTAGCAAGACTAATTAGCCCAGAGAACGACACACACCGCTGAGTTTGACTCTCACTCTCACCTCTCACCATCTATCTATCTATACATTCTTTCCCTTATTTTGTATGCTCTTTTGTGTATTTTCTCACATTTATGCTTATTTATTTACCGTGTTTAACTAGTACAACAGAACTCATACTAAAAGAACTACTGTTGCAGTACCATGGTACAGTGGTGGTTTTACTGCGGTACTTTGATATATTCAATGCCAATGGTGCTAAATGATTACCGTATATATGTACCATGGTATTTAAATGTCACTCCAAAGAATACTGTGAAACTACTATGGTACATGTCCAAAAACTATATTATTATATGGTATGGTATAAATGGTATAAATGTAAAACTATGGTATTATGTGAAAAAATACATGTTATTATGATGAAAAACCATTGTAAAACCATGGTATATGTCCAAAAAGTATGGTATTATGTACAAAACATAGTATTGTGATGAAAGCAACATTGTAAAACCATGGTATTTGTCCAAGAACTATGATATTATGTAAAAACACTGTAAAACCTGTAATAAAAAAATTATATTATGTGAAAATAGTATATGGATACATATGTGTACTTATACAGAAGATTATGCTTCCTTTTAAGACGCCTTGTTTCAGACAATTTGTAAGGTAGCATTACATGTCTCTATTGCAAGGCAATCCCAGAATGCTTTGCAATGTGGTTTATGAAGTAAAAAAAGAAAAGTCAAGGAGGTCAATATAATACCTGGCGTCTCTATCCATTAGCATTCCCATTCATCTCAATGGCAGATGTTCAGCTGCTGCAGGAGCTCCATTATTACATCATTAAGTCTTAAAGTAACAGCAGCAAAAGTCATGAAAAACTACAGAGACCTGGAAAGACCTCTATAAAGTCTGAAAGAAATCCTGCAAACTGTTCAGAGTCTCTGAAATGAAAGGAGTGAAGGAGAGACACACTGACACACTTTCAGCCGTGGGTGTGTGTGAACAGGCACACGAACACCTCGTTTACACCATCTCACGCTCTCAAACCCCAAACATTCACTTATACGATGAGAGCTTGTGTTACTGAACACACAAAAATCTGAACGCTACAGCTCCAAAGAGAAGATTCACAACACTAAACACCAGATCTGAGGATCTCATCTGCTGTGCACCTTCAGAAGCAGAAGCATGGACACCAGAGGACGCAACACAAAGGAAAAACCCACAAGATATTGAAAAATAATCCAAAGTAAAGCAAATAAAAGCACAGCGGAAGGAGAATCAACTCTAGAAACCACAAGAAATACTTGAAGAAACACAGAAGTTCTCTGAGACAGCACATAATTGGTTGGGTTTCCAACAGATCCTCAAATCATGGACTATTTCTATTTTATTAATCGCCTAATTCTGTTAACGTAGTGGTTTTGGTGATGCTTCAATGCAGAAACGTGATCTACAGAAGCTCATCAGACCCACGTGATCTTCATCGGTCTGATTAAAACGATCCATCCGGAGGAGATTCGTCAAAACTCCTCGTTACAGAACAACGGCAGCAATTAACCGAGTGAATCTCCCGTCATACACTCAGTGGAACATTTCAGGTTTTATTAGGACCAAGAATCGTTTTCTATGAGCGCTAATGAGACCAGCGTGAACATGACGAGCGTGTGTGTGTGTGATACAGAGGCTATTAAAGCTCTTCAGCGCCATAAGAGTTAATGAAACACGCAGCAGAGGATCAATCAGCAGCTCCTACAGGAGAAGATCAACGCTGGATCATCTTCAACATTACAGGCCTTCAGCTCGGTGGGAATCAGCACTGATCGTGTTTGGATGTGCTGTTGGTTATAGACTCACTGTTTGACTGTTTATAATCAGCGAAATCACGTGAAAGCCCCACAAGCACATCAGATCTCCAAAAAAATCAACCTCAGGAACATCAACTGCTCCGTTTGTGTATTTGCTCACACTTATGCTTATTTATTTACTACTACAACAAAACTAGTTCTACAAGAACTACTATGGTGGTACCATGGTACAGTGGTGGTTTTACTGTGGTACTTTGATATATTCAATGCCAATGGTGCTAAATAATTACCATACACTGTACATGTACCATGGTATTTGAATGTTACTCCAAAGAATACTGTGAAACTACCATGGTGCATGTCTGAAAACTGTGGTATTGTGTCAAAAAGATACATGGTTTTACTGTACAGCACATATCCAAAACACCAAGATATTACTGCACCTTTATAGTGTAAAACATCCAGAGTGCCAAGTCCCAAAGAGGTAAAACCATGGTACATATCTAAAAACTATGGTATTATGCGAAAAATACACAAGACTACCATTAAAAACCATTGTAAAACAATGGTACATGTCCAAGAAATATGGTATTTCTTGGGATGAGAAAACAACACAAAATACCATGATCAAAGATACACAGTATTACCACAAAAAAACATTGTAAAACCATGGTAAATGTCTAAAAACTCTGACGCTATGTGAAAAAGATATGGTATTACCATGAAAAACCATTGTAAAACTATGGTACACATCCCAAAACTATGGTATTATGTCACAAATACATGATATTTCTATGAAAACCAAAAACAAAATGGTATTAAGTGAAAACATACATGGTATTACCATGAAAAGGCAATATAAAACCATGGTACATCTCCAAAAATACATGGTATTACCACAAAAAAACACTGTAAAACAATGGTACATGTCCATAAATACATGTTATTACCAGGTACATGTCCAAAAATACATGGTATTACCATGAAAAACCACTGTAAAACAATGGTACATGTCCAAAAACTATGGTACTGTTTGACAAATACATGGTATTACCATGAATAAGCATTGTAAACCATGCTACATGTCCAAAAATACATAGTAGTACCATGTAAAACTATGGTATTATGTGAAAAACACATCAAGCCTCAATACCTATAGAGAATGGTCATAAAAAAGCCATTGTAAAAGCACGTTACATGTCCAAAAACCAATGCTACTGCCATGGTACAAATAGATAAGTATGGTAGCATGCCTAAAAGCAAACATGGTATTACCACAGTACCAAGTCCAGAAACCTGACAGATGAGAAACTCTGTGCTCAGCAGCACAAGCCTTCTGAATCTCAGGTAAGTAGCGTGTCTCACCTGTGAGATCTCGTACAGTAGTTTGTAATGCTCCTCTCTCTTCTGTAAACTACACAGATTGCAGCCCATCCTCGTGCTCAGGGATACGGCAGCCGTCTCGCTCTCCCTCCAGAACGGCTCGCACACACACAGCGCCTCTCATCCGTGTGTCACCGCACAGACCTGCATGCACAACCGCAGCCTCTGGCATCCGACAGTGTGTGAGAGATCAGCGCACAGATGGACACGCCCCCTTCAGCAGCTCAGCCTGTGAATAATGATGAGAGGGGTGTGGCTACATCAGTGGGAGGAGTCAGTGAGCATCAGCGCTCAAACAATGAGGCTCTTTTGTGTCAGTAACACTGATGTCACAAACACACACACACACACACACACAGTCAGCACTGGTCAGATTGTCTGTGTTGTGGTGGATATTTTAAGTGTTTTTTTGTCTTAAACTGTTATTACTGGTTGGGGAGACGCAGCTCACAATGGAATTGATCAGAAGCTTTTCTACATAATGTGCAAAAAGCAAAGTAGGTCACCAACCAACTAACCAACCCATAGGGACTTCACACACACACACACACACACACACACACAACTATACATGCATGAAACAACCTCTGAAATATGAATATTATCCATGCACATTTAGCCAAAAGCAATAGCTGGTAATTTTTGTTTTATGGCTGATTATAAATCTATACTATTTGTAAAACAGGGTTAGGCTGTACAAGCAAACTCAGACATGATAATGTCCACACACACACACACACACACTCTCTCTCACACAAACACACACACACACACACACACAGTCAGCACTGGTCAGATTGTCTGTGTTGTGGTGGATATTTTAAGTGTTTTTTTGTCTTAAACTGTTGTTACTGGTTGGGGAGACGCAGCTCACAATGGAATTGATCAGAAGCTTTTCTACATAATGTGCAAAAAGCAAAGTAGGTCACCAACCAACTAACCAAACCATAGGGACTTCACACACACACACACACACACACACACACAACTATACATGCATGAAACAACCTCTGAAATATGAATATTATCCATGCACATTTAGCCAAAAGCAATAGCTGGTAATTTTTGTTTTATGGCTGATTATAAATCTATACTATTTGTAAAACAGGGTTAGGCTGTACAAGCAAACTCAGACATGATAATGTCCAGTTGGTAACCATGTACAAAAACTATGGTATTATGTGAAAAAAAATAAAACAACACAGTATCATGACCAAAAATGCACAGAAGTACCATTGTAAAACCATGGTACAGGTATATTTCCAAAAACTATGGATTTATGAGAAAAACACAGCAAGCATCAATACCAAAAATACAGGGTATTACCTTAAAAAAACGAGTAAAACCATTGTTTATGGTGCCAAATGCATGGTATCACCCTGAAAAACCATTGTACATGTTCAAAAATGCATGGTATTACCATGAAAAATCATTGTAAACCAATTGGTGAATGTCTAAATATACATGGTATTATGTAAAACTATGGTATTATGTGAAAAAAACAGTCAGAATCAATACCAAAAAATAGACAAACACGTATAAAACATTTACATCACTCCATATTTATCACATACTTATCCCTTATAAACTTTTAAAGATATGTATCGTAATTGAAATCTACACACACAAGTAGATAAAGTGTCATGAAATAAACACGTAAATGTTTTCTTAACACTAACCTGAAAGAAGACATGATACGGAAGCAACACAGACCATAGTGTCTCGCCCTAATGAAACGTCCAGATGCTGAGCTGAAGAGCATCATCGTGTCCACCACAGCAGGTGTGATTGTGTGCTCTCACAATCAGACGAGACAAACGACACGCTGAGAAGAGATGCTACAGAATTAACCAGCTGTAATTGTTCTGTAATTGGCCCTGGAGCTCACCATCACAAACACACACACACACACGCACTCTCTCTCAGAAACACACACAAAAACACACACACACACACACACACACACACATCAGCTGACGATCAATCAATTCCCTTTGGGAGAAAATAATCGGATTTGCTGGCTTTAATTTTACTCAGAAGCCCTGTGGGCAAAACATGAGGCACAAAACCACACACCTACGCACAGTACCGTATCACACAGTGCCTTAAGGTCAAAAATAATAATAATAATTAAAATAATTAACCACTTTCAAATGTGCTTCTTAAAGTGTGTTACACAGTAAAACTATACAAACATCACAAACTAGTAAAAATACATAAATAATAAGTAAACATACATATCACAAAGTGTTTTCCAGAGATGCAAACAGGTCACACTGCACGGATCGGGGGCGTGCTCCACACGGGATTTATTTTAAACATATTTGCTTTGAATGCTCTTTTGAAGTTATTTTAAGTTTTTTGTTTTATTATTATTACCTTATATGTCCAAAACTTGTTTTTCACAAAACAAAAATTAACATCTTGTTGCAACATTTTACAAAAATCAAGATTGAATATATTTGGTCAAAATTCTATGTTATAAAAGATGAAGTGCATTGAAGGCTTTTTAAGACAATGTTGGCTAATGCTGACCTAAAATGCAAAATGTTTGCCCTCTCTCTCTTCACCGTTCCCACATCTCAGACCTCAAATACATTAAATATGACCCTTTTTAGACATCGTTTTTGAAGTAAAGAGTGAAGAAAATACTATACTATACCACAAAACTTATTGAAACAACCAGTTCTTTATTTACCCTTGCAAGACAGTTTTATTCTAAAACTGAAGTACGAGTCAAAATGATTGTCTATTGTTATCTAATAGTAAATATGCTAAAGATAACCTGGTATACTTCTTTAAACACACACTTTTACTTACAGTATATAAATGGGGACGTTCCATAAATACTACATAGTTTTTATATACAGCTAATTAAATACTATAACCTAATTCTTGGCCCTTGTTTTTATTTTAAAAATGAGGTCATCCACAAAATAAAGTTTTGGGAGATAATGACAAAGTTTTGCTCACTTTTCTTGTCCCCAAACACTCGTGGCCTATTCCCATGGGTTCATTACGATTTTGACGGGTTGTCGTGAATACCTTTTAAGTTTCTGAGTGACTATGATACAGTTTCTCAAACAAAAGGATGAAATGCTCATGATGTGACTCTCATCTAATTATATCCTTTAGTGAGACGGCAGACGCTGAAATCACCGCAAGCACGTACATTAAATTCTGTTTTTTGACTGGATTGAAGACAGCTGAAGACACTTCTGTTACGAGAGACATTAACAAGCGCATTCTAGAACTAAAGTGACTCACAAATTAATTTCAGAGAGAGTTGTTCAGAGAACTTTCTGAATCAAAGCATTGTCTGATGAATCTTTCATTCTGTCATGATTTTGGGATGTTTGGGTGAACTGATCAGTGTTAGTACAGATCCCCGAGCACAGAACCGAGTCTGTGGACTGAGTCGATGTCCATCAGCATCTCATGTCCTCCAGATACGATCAGCAAACCCAGAAACATCAGCAGATCTCCAGACACAGAACCGATTCAATTGAGTGAGTCATTTACACTGGAACAGAAAAATCATTTTCTGATTTATTTTCTTTTCTATTAAACAGTACAGAACATCAAAGCAGTTATAAAAACAAAACAGAAAAAATAAAGAAATAATGTAATAAATTTACACCTTAAGAGGACACATAGGATGAATATAGAGATACAATTTTCACTATATATGCTTAAAAGTTGCATTGGCTAAATGTGTTTAGAATTATTTAATTTTTTAAAGCCAAGATTAGGCCTCATTAAACATGCAGGGTTCTGTACTATATTCTAGCACTTGCATTTACACTGCACTTGCATAAATAATGTTATGAGAATAATGTTTTAAATGTAAAAACTAGAATAGACATAAATGAAAGAAAAATATATAATGCTACTTTTCAGTATAAAACTAAAATTACCATTAGGTGGCTGGTGGCAGCAAGCCACTTAATTAATGAGTCGCTGAGTCATTTTTCAATTGATTCTTTCAAAACGGCTCACTCATTCAGGAACGAAGTAAGAAACTGTTTTATGAATGGATCAGTGAATCATTGGCTGGTTGCCAAGTCTGCTGTTTTACTGCAAAACCGAACCCGATGGTGTGATATTTAGCCCCTAAAATGCTCATTTCAGAGGAACCCTGCCAAAAAACTTGTATTTTACCCCCAGAAGGCTATGTTTACTGGGTGACCCCCTCGAAACACAATTAGGCTAGTTTTGAGTAGCAATTAGGCGGGTTTTTTTTGTGAACTCACCCAAAATAGGCTACAGTATATATTCCAGATAGATGGATGGATGGATATTGTATTTAGGCTTCAAATGTATACATGTTCTGTTAATCTGTGTAGACATCACAGTTCATCATAAACGTTTGTTGGTCACATAGCTTATTTTCTGCAATAATACTATCAAAAATGAAAAAAAAGAAAATAAAATGAAAATTAAAAATTAAAAATTAAAAAATCCTATTGGGTTTTGAATGAGGGAACCAGAGTGATGGGAGCTTATGTGTTGGCCTACTAAAATACACCATCACTTCTGCACTCTAAATGCAACTGGGAGGACTGAAAGTGAATGTTTGTTAGAGGATACAGCCATCAATCCCAAAAAACAGAGCTGTTAGGTAAAAACAAACTCACAGACGTGTGTCTGCAGGTTTTAACCGAGATGAAAATTGAAAGTAAATCAATCACTCAGAAAAGACTTGAGCAACCAGACCCACATTATCACCCGCTGTTCAGCATCTCGTCAGACACGGAATCAGACCAGCGGGTGACACACACTCTCACAAAAAAAAAAAATGTGCAAAAGGTGTTTAAAAAATATATAATACAAAAACAACATCAGCATAATTAGGGTTTACACAGTAAAGGAAACCTACAGTGAAGAACTGCCTGAATTGCATTCTCATGATCTTGGTCTGGTCACTTTTTTACAGTTGAACTTAAGACTTTTGTCCCTGTTTAATACAATATTAGGAAAGTTTCTTGTACACACTGTGAGATTCAGATTCAGAGGCTGGTGAAGGAGAACATGAATAAATAAACCCCTCAGAGCCGCGCGTCGCTCCCGACACTGAAGTTCCTCAAAAGTTCATCGTTTCAAAATATTTGCAGTGCAACGATTTCAAGTGAGATGTTCCATCACCCGCAGAGACACATGTACGAGAACATGAATTATTCATCACTAAACAAAAAACAAAGTATAATATGAGATGTGAACGTGAAGATGCTAATGAAGAGAACACACTGAACTCGCTGTTTATTTACATGTGAACTTACACACTTTTCAGTATTACAAGTGTATAATCAGGCCATTCAGAGTCAGAAAACATGTTTATCGTGCTAAATCATTGGCTAAGATGGTCTGGTTTGATGATTTTAGAGTGGTTTCTGGGAAGAGCTAAACTGTTCTTCAGTTCATTCCTCATATTTATGAGAAATATAGAAATTTTACTGTCTCTCATAACACAATTATGGAAAAACTCCAATCACCCCAAAATTAAAATGATTGACTTATCTTTACCTCCAATCTGTATTCTGTTGTCTTTTTTTGCTGGTTTTGAAAATGTAGATGCTGGTGAAAGACATTGTTCGCTGCTTAGACTACATTTTAAAGATATTTGGGCCTAAATTTAAGATTTATTTTAATTGCACATCAAATCTATTTGGATAATGCAGTTTTAACATACACTAATAAACGTGATGTAATGCATATTTGGCATTCATAAATGAAACAAGTCAGATTTCTGTAATAGTGCTAATAAACTCAATGTGTTTGAAATACTCAATTACCAGGTTTATATATTTATAATCAATAAATCCTGTTTGTTTCAGTCTCATACATTTTAACTAACTGATTATTGCTTGTTCCACAGCTAGCCATATTTTAACCCATTTTTATACTTTTTTAACTGATTAAATTGTATTGTTTTCACAATGAACAGATTTATGCTGATTCTAAGCAACTTGAATAAATGCATTTTTAAAAATATGATTATTTAGATAAAATCATGCAAACAGTTAATAATAAACTATGCCATGATTTTTGGAGTGCAGAAATCTGACCCTGTTTCATTAATGCACGACTGACAAATATTAATCACATTATGTTTATTAGTTTGTTTGTGTTAAAACTACTAATACAAATGGATGGGAATTTTATATGTAATTCAAATACATAAATAGGCCTACATTTTATTTTATTTTTTTGGCATCAACTGGTATTTTGCACAAATCTACTCACACTCAAATGTCCCTCTGGTTCGTATTCTGGAGAAGCTCTGAATTTAAAGTGCAATCATGAAAAACGTCTGACTGTTGAAGTGTGCCATAAAACCTCAGTTCTGTGAAGAGAAACACAAAAAAGATTAAAACATTCACAGGAACATGGAGTTAATCTGCTTTTCCTCATCAAACCGGTGCCAATGTGAACATGCATGAGAGGAAAGTCATTTGACTGACCTCTGAGGTGAAACTTCACAAAGACTCATCAGAAAGCTGCAGACATCTATCAGAGCAACTCTTGAGAGACTTCGTTCAACTGCAGGCTGAAGAAACATGCTGAACTCTAATGTTCAAATGGTTCAGGTCAATGAGTCAGATGGTAAGAGACTTCAGAACCTGCTGGTCGGTTTGAAGATGAAGTCAAAGGCTGAAGTGAAGGAGCTCTATGAGGAGTTCAGTTCATATTCACACTCTTTTTATAGGCTCATAAAGGAGTCGTGTGTCAAACGTTTAAGCTAAGATGTGTGCTATGAATGAAGATCTGTAGCTCATGACTCCCATCCTCATGTCTTTTGGGTTATCTGGCTTTTTATAACATGCCATTTCAGACTAGCGGAAAGAAAACATCCAATATATACATTTAAGTGTTTATTTCACTGCATTTTATCTATTTGCGTCTTTAGATTCAGTACCAATCCATATCTTTAAAAGTTTTTCCTCCACGTCAGCAGCACTTACAAACACCAATACTTAGAGTTTTATTCCTCTCTATATTCTGTAGGTTTTTACTGAGGGGTTTGATCATATCATTCACACTTGTTTAATTATTGAGCGTCAACTATTTGCGTCTATAGCTTTCAATTGCATTACGTATCTTTAAAGGCTGTTTTCTGAAAATGAGTTTGTTTCTCCACTTCAGCAGCACTTACATACACCAGAACTTAGAGTTTTATTCCTCTCTATATTCTGAAGGTTTTTACTGAAGGATTTGTTCATATACAATTCACACTGGTTTATACAATATCTTATGCCTAAAAACATGGTGAAATTTTTTTTTTTCTGGCTGTTGACAGTATTTTCTGATTAATGGAGCAATGAAAAGAGAAATCCAGAATCCCCTCTGTAAAAACCATTAACTCTAATATGTCAACAAAATGAAAGAAAATTTTAAACTTGGCATTATCCAGTGTTCAGATTTATTTCCTTGAAATGTATGCACATATTAATGCATATTTAATGCTTCGTTTGTGTAGTTAAACATGACATTTCAGAATAGAAAAAATGGTGGAATTTTTTATATAATCAATCTACTGGGGAAGTATAGTGATGTATTTTAGTTCATTTTTTGTTACCCTATTCACCTGGGGTGTCTTGCCTTAAATAACATTAATAATGCAGTAATACAATTTTTGACATTTAAATCTTCAGTACAACAAATACCACCATAACAGATCTTCCTGTGCAGTATTTACCTTTACATATACATTCATGCATTTAGAGGATGCTTTTATCCAAAGCAATCTACGATCCGGTCTGTTTCTGATGAGGAACGGCTTTCAGAAACGCTGTTATTTTCAGACATGGAAACTCAGAAAGTGAAAGTGCGTGACCGTGGGCTCGATGTCTCTGCTGATTGGTTTCAGCAGCAGGTGTGTTTCTTCTGACCTCCAGGGTGAAACTATTTTACAAGGCTGTTTTGTAGCCCAGTCGACAGGATTGACTCATAAAATGGTGTATGTTCATGGACGCCATTCCATAAAATCCTGACACCTACATTTGTTTCTCAAACGACGTGCTTAGAGCTGCACTTACAGCCGGCAGGGGAAAATGATCCAGCCAGTCTTTCTTTTTGACACAACTGAGAAACTTTAAGATCTATGAGAGACAGTGAATTTCCTCAAATATGTCTAGTCGAAATCACATGCCTTAATCAGAAAGGGTTTATCCATTCGTATGATGTGATATTGACTGTTTACTCTGAGTTTAATTTTACAAAACACACGTTTGACATTCATCCATCCCTACTGATCAGAGTCAACTTGACACAACATTCACAGGCCATTACACTTCAGGAATGTGATGCATTTTAGAGAAACAGGATATTTAATGAGAAAAACTGTGAGCTGGACATGAGGAATTAATTGGATGGTGAAAAGAAATCGTTAATTTAGTTTAATATGACATCGTAAAATTTCTAACATCTTGGATGAGCTGCCAGTGATGTCAAAAAGGTAAAATGGGTTTGTTTTGATTTCATGCTGACTTTTTCAATCATCTCCCATCAGGAAGACATCTGGTTTTCAGACAGTCAAAGCAGGGTTATTAGGGTTAACTAAAACTAAAACCATTTGGGGTAACAAAAAAAAAAAGAGTAGTTTGTGAAATAAAATAATATATTAAAAAACTTAATGTAAAAAAAATTAACTTATCTACATGCCAAGGCAACATTTCTAATTTTTATTTAGTTTAAAGTACAAAAATAACTAAAACTGAACGTACACAATCATTAATAGAAACTATATTTAGACATACTCTCTCTCTCTCTCACACACAGTCGAAAATGCCACTAAATTATATAAAATGTCCTTATTTTTTGACTTACATTTGTTAATTTTTACTTAAATATACTTATTTTTACTTTTATTTAAATTGACCTATTACTTAAATTTAAAAGAAAACTGAAAATTTAAAAAACGTAAAAATTATTTTTCAAAGCTGTAAATAACACAACAGTATTTCCGTTTTTCTTTTTCAAATTTTCACTTTTAATTCAATGTGTTACTTTGCCATTTTGCAATTATTTTGTGAAATTTACTTGCAATTTCTGAGTGAAGATTCTTTCTACACCATTTTTTTTTCCCCAGCGTAAAACTGAAATCCGTTGTGCTCTGTCATTGTGTTCACGTCCAACTCTGACTGATTAAAAATTAAAGAGGCCTCTCGGTTTCACTCAGATCTTCCTCAAAGCCGTTCAATTCTGCATGGAGACGTTGAGCTGTAGTTTGTGATTCCTCTGGAGGACAGATGTGATGTTTTATAAGAGCTGCTCATCTATAATACAGTGTTACGTAACGCATTCGCCTGAAAAACTCATTTATCTGGTGTCGTCTGGGGCTTCGGCGTCACACACGCATGCCGTCTGACCCTCCGTGTGTTTAATGCCATGCAGAGCACTTTAAGAAACTTCACTTTGATTTACACACTTTCACAGAAAACATGAAAATCAACCGCGCATGTGGATGCTTTCGTCCTCTGGGAAAAGAGCATCATATATTGTGAGTGTTTCCTCACAAACAGCTTCTGTGGGATTGGTTGCTATGGAAATGCCTCTGTTTGATGATGCGGATGTCAAAGGACACTTACAAGACATTAGACTTAAGACTTTTACTGGAAAATCTGTCCGAAAGAAGAAACAGGAAATAAAGCGACAGGAAGTCAAGCCACTCAAGAAATAGACCATAACAAAATTAATAGTGCATTTACAAATGATGCTGCTAAAAGATGGATGCTGAGCAGGGCTGAGCAAATTAACGTTTTAACTCACCAACCAAATTTGGCGACTACATTTTTTAATTACTGGCCAACCATAGCATCTATCAAAAATATCAAAAATATACAATGTCATAGCTTAGACTTAAATATATTTATTATGACATCTGAATCAGTTGATCATGCCATAAAATATAATTATTTATGTTTTATATTATGTATATATTACTTAAAATAATTGCAATAATTTAATGAAAATAAATATTTTTTTATTTGTATTTTTTAATGTTGCCTAATATTACTTAATACATACACACATACATATACATATACATATATATATATATATATTGTTATACTATATGATTATACTATTATTGAATAGATTTACTTATGTATTTTTTATTTTACTTATATATCTATTTATTGTATATGTAAATATATTTATATATTTTTTTTAATAAATATAAAAATGTATGTCTTTTTATAGAATTTTTTTCCATTTGTTTTTGCCAAGTCTTTCGCAATTGTATGTAGTTTGTGATAAGTGTTGTTTTTTTGTATTGCACATTTAAATGTGCATGCATGTTACAGCACATACGACAAAATTGTGCACATTTTAAAGCAGAAAGGGTGATTACAAAAAAATGAAATTGGATGTCCTGTCTGAAGGTTAATGAATATGCATGCTGCTGCTGTACGTTGGCTGGTGAAGTGTGTCTACATGAATACCGGCGATTCGTTTGCGTCCTCCTTCATTTGGTCTCTTTTCTTCAGTGACACAGTGATACTGATGAACGAGTTTTGGTGAAAGGGTTTCTGCTCGAAGCGCTCAGCAGATTCCAGCGGCGAGCTGCTTTATTCCCCCATCAGCCCTTGCTAACGAGAGCAGGAGAGACTATAATTCATCTCAGACGAGGTTAAAGTCCAAGAACTCTCCGAGAAACAGTCACAGTCCAGCAGACGAGATTCAACGCTACAAATAACTCAAACCATTCTCAGACGCGGTTCACATGCACATCTACAGCACAAAGCCATGAAGTCACTCTAGAAACACTGACTTGACTTTGCAAATTTATTTGATGCTTTCTGCATTGCTGGAGTGCAACACCAAGGTCACCGGTTCGATTCCCAAGCAATGCATGACCTAGTATCACATGTAGCTTGAATGCTTTGGATAAAAGCATCTGCCAAATGCATGAATGTAAATGTTTTCATCCTGTGAGCCGCTGATCATGATGAATATACTGTATTATGGCCCCGCTTAAACACAAAGGTTTGAGATGTTAGATGGTGTTTGTGCACATTACATCTAATCAGACTAACTAAACCAGTTTATCTCCAGATTAACAGGCCATAATATGTGTAAAATTGATGTATATCAAGATATCAAAAAAAAATGATGATCGCTGAACTTCCTCACCACTGGTTAAACAAAGATCCGAGACAGCCAATAGACATCAAGCGGCCTCAGCAGCAGCCAATCACAGTTCTAGGCCCAGTCGTGAATATTTAAATGAGCTGACTTATCACTGGAAAGTACAGCGGTGTTTCATAAAAAAAAAAAGATTTGAAAATAATTTTCAGTAATTGAAATAAAACTGAAATAAAATATAAATAGATGAAAAACCTTTAAAAAAAAAACTTTTAAAAAACGTAAAAAATTAGTAATGTTGCCTTGGCAACTGACTGAAATAAGTTTGAGTTGAAGTACTAAAATTACTAAAAATAAAACTGAAAAAACAAAAGCTGAATATAAATATTTTTTAAAAGAATGATAATGACAAAAGCACATAAAATGACTAAAACTTGAAATAAAATTAAAATGAAAATGATCTACTCTTTATATCTGAATTATTTTAGCTTCTTTTGAAAAATATTTTTAAAGTTTACAAAACATATTTTGTATAATAATAATAATAATAATAATAATAATAATAATAATAATAATAATAATAATAATAATAATAATAATAATAATAATAATAATAATAATAATAATAATGACAAAAACCCATGGAAATTACTTAACATTTAATTAAAAACTATATTTAAAATTAATATTTAAAAAATAATATGAATAATGACGAAAGCTCATAAAAATGACTAAAATTTAAGAATTAACGTGAAACTTATCTAATATTTATATTTTATTTTATTTTAGCTTTATTTCAATCACAGAAAATGATTTTTTTAAGTTTTTTTTTTTTTTAAATCTAATATAAATAAAACAAATAACATGAAAACAGAAATGTTGCCTTGGCAACTAAGTGAAACAAGTTTGATGAAGTACATAAATACTAAAATTTCTAAAACTAAAACTGAAAGAAAAAATAAAGCTAAACAGAAACATTAAAAAATTAATAATGATGACAAAAGCACTTAAAAAAAACATTCAGAATATTCATAAATACCACAATATTATATAAATAATACTACAATAATAAGACTGAAGTGTGGACATTTAAAGTGTTTTACTCACAGGAGCATACTTTGAAAAGTATATGAACTGATTTCAGACCGATTCTTTCTGCTGGATGAGAGCCGTCTGGAAACAAAGAGATGAGATCCCCATGGTTAGTCTGATCACAGCAGCACACATGATGAGAGGAATCACAAACACACACTAGCAGCACTAACACTAGTTATGACTGACTAGCATACACTCAGAGAACAGAGATCAGAAGCATCACAGCATGACTGGAGAACAACAGTCTTCATTCATACTCAGTGACTCTGAAATGAGTTTGATTTCTTCCATCGCTCGTAAACTCAAACACCGGCCTCATCATCTGAGACGCTGTGAGTCAAAGACGAGACAAACAGAGCTTAACTCGGCAGCACACACACACACACACACACACACACACACACAAATTAACGCATTTGCTTATTCTCACACGTGAGGGGTGTGCATGTTGCTAGCCGCTGCGTCTTGTACTGTGTTTATTGAAACACGTTCGGCAGACTGTATGGAACCGTGCGTCACTGATCCGTTATGCCAAGGCGTGTTGGCTGGAGATCAGCATCGCCGTAAACGTCAATCATTTCATTCACAATGGGACTGAAGAAGATCAGTGTACCAGCGTCTCTTGCCTCCCCAGCAGCCCCTGTGTTGGACCATACAGAGCTCGTGGCATATTAAGCGATTATTTATCAAGTATTAAAAGGGAAGTGAAAGCAGCTGCTCGTTTTAGAGGGGACTGAACACACACACACACACACACACACAGACACACGCACACACACATTGATCATAAAGCCGTTCCTCTTCTCGGCTGTTTCTGGCCAGCTCTAGATTTAGTGCTGCTGGTTTTGTCAGTTAATTGCGAGTGCGGAGCGGCCGGGGTCAGAGGTCACGCTCGCAGTGGCGGAGTCTCACCGAAACGCGGCTAATCGCTCATAAAATGTGTCAACATCCAGATATAACGCTCGGCGGCGATACGGAGGTCACCTCTGCACCCGGACACGGGGCTGATGGGAAATCACACACGGTCACACACACACACACACACACGCACACACAGACACACACTCTCTCACACACACACACACACACACACAGACACACGCACACACACATTGATCATAAAGCCGTTCCTCTTCTCGGCTGTTTCTGGCCAGCTCTAGATTTAGTGCTGCTGGTTTTGTCAGTTAATTGCGAGTGCGGAGCGGCCGGGGTCAGAGGTCACGCTCGCAGTGGCGGAGTCTCACCGAAACGCGGCTAATCGCTCATAAAATGTGTCAACATCCAGATATAACGCTCGGCGGCGATACAGAGGTCACCTCTGCACCCGGACACGGGGCTGATGGGAAATCACACACGGTCTGTTTACAGCCCAGAATCACTCTGAGAAACACTTCTGTCACAGATATATCACATACACACAACTCAGCACAGGCTTATCTAGCCAGAGTTCAGATCGGTGCGTTCACTTACCTTATTTTTCTATTCTGTAAAATGTAAGAATCTAGCCCTATAAACTATCTATTAAGCTGTGATCCCTTCATTCAGCATCTGCTCGCCTCTTGTGTTGTTCAGACTGGGTTCTGAACGACTTGAACATCATTGCTTTGTGTTTCTAGAAACATGCAGGTAGTTGTGATTTCTCGATTGGTCGCATCTAAACACCCCTGCGCTCCTGAAGCATTACGCAGGTTACCCATGAGCATCCATAACCAAACCGGGCTGTAATTGTGTTTGAGGGGTCAGGCAGGGGTTGACCGCCTCATTTCTCAATCGCTGTCTCCTAAACAGCGAAAAACTCAATCCCAGGGTTCACTGCTTCTGTCCGTCGCTGTGGCTTGCCCTCTGAAAGCAGAGGAGAAACACCAAACTAACGTCAGGAGAGACACACTAATGATGACGGTCAGATCTTCAACATCTGTTACCACAGTCGCTCTCGGCTGGAGAAGTGAGTCTGATGGGTCAAGAACATCCTAAACACAAATATATCATCACGCATGGATAGGAAGGTCAAATAAATAGACATGCTGTATTAACCTTCAAAAGGGAGATGATCAGTCAGCTTGTGTAAGCTCATAATCAAAAACAAAAGACATATAATAATAATAATAAAAAAAAATAATAATAATAAGGGATTGGAGAATAAAACTAAAAAAATGTATTATATCAAGTATTGAAAAGTATCAACAGAAGCTACTGAATATTTATTTTACTCGATATTATGTTTACAATATTTAAATTTTTTATTAAATATGTAATGAATGTTTTTTGTCCTGAAGGATGCATCTTAAGAGCCAGAAATGAGTCTGACAAATGCACAAACTTTTTGCAAAATGCAAATATTAAAAAGAAACTTACCATATAACTGTACGTGATTAGGACTGCAAAATAAGTTTAAAAGGGAGAAGAAAACACTTAGTCAATGAATGACTGAAGTACTGAATTAATAAAAAATAAATAATAAATAAAAACACAAAATAAAGTGGAGAAATAAGACAAACAAATGCCATTTTTCATCAGTATTGAAAGAAAAACATCAACAGAGCCTACTAAATATTTTATAATAATATATTTATATTTATGTAATATATTTATAAAATTTTACAATATTTATTACACATTTAATGAACATTTTGTACATTTGAACATTGAACAATTCAGTTATATTTATAATAAAAATGACTATAATGACTCAGTTACATGATAACATATATAATATTATTTATATTTAAATTAAAATGAGAAAAACATCAGTGGAACCAACTGAATATTAAGAATAGAATACTTTTTTTTTACTCAAATCTGACTTGACTCAACATACTAAAGTCAGAAATCTCAATATAAACTTAAACATTTCTCATTAAATTCTCCCAGTATTGAGTGATCTGATCTGGAATTAAAGTACGCGTCTGGTTTCTGGCTCCTGCGTCTGTATTTGGACTCGGTCCTGCATTAAATCTGATCATCTGATCATTTCTCTCGGTCTCAGCTCAGACGGCAGCATAGCCTGAATAAACGTGATTCCAGAAGAATCCACGAGCCTGTTATTTATCCCTGAAAATTAGACTTTATGAATTACTGGATAAAACAAGCATACGTGAGTCAAACCAGAGCAGAACCTCCTCCATATACAACGAGTTTCTACAGCAGAGCTTCATATATACAGACTTACCCCCGGTTTCACAGACAAGGCTTAAAGGGTTAGTTCACCCAAAAATGAAAATTAGGCTGTGTTTTACTCATCCCCGAGGCATCCTAGGTGTATATGACTTTCTTCCTTCAGATGAATCCAGTCGGAGTTATATTACAAATTGTCTTTGATCTTTCAAGCTGTTTAATGGC
>NW_015506137.1:246525-251133 GCF_001515645.1 Sinocyclocheilus grahami
ACACACACACACACACAGACACACGCACACACACATTGATCATAAAGCCGTTCCTCTTCTCGGCTGTTTCTGGCCAGCTCTAGATTTAGTGCTGCTGGTTTTGTCAGTTAATTGCGAGTGCGGAGCGGCCGGGGTCAGAGGTCACGCTCGCAGTGGCGGAGTCTCACCGAAACGCGGCTAATCGCTCATAAAATGTGTCAACATCCAGATATAACGCTCGGCGGCGATACGGAGGTCACCTCTGCACCCGGACACGGGGCTGATGGGAAATCACACACGGTCTGTTTACAGCCCAGAATCACTCTGAGAAACACTTCTGTCACAGATATATCACATACACACAACTCAGCACAGGCTTATCTAGCCAGAGTTCAGATCGGTGCGTTCACTTACCTTATTTTTCTATTCTGTAAAATGTAAGAATCTAGCCCTATAAACTATCTATTAAGCTGTGATCCCTTCATTCAGCATTTGCTCGCCTCTTGTGTTGTTCAGACTGGGTTCTGAACGACTTGAACATCATTGCTTTGTGTTTCTAGAAACATGCAGGTAGTTGTGATTTCTCGATTGGTTGCATCTAAACACCCCTGCGCTCCTGAAGCATTACACAGGTTACCCATGAGCATCCATAACCAAACCGGGCTGTAATTGTGTTTGAGGGGTCAGGCAGGGGTTGACCGCCTCATTTCTCAATCGCTGTCTCCTAAACAGCGAAAAACTCAATCCCAGGGTTCACTGCTTCTGTCCGTCGCTGTGGCTTGCCCTCTGAAAGCAGAGGAGAAACACCAAACTAACGTCAGGAGAGACACACTAATGATGACGGTCAGATCTTCAACATCTGTTACCACAGTCGCTCTCGGCTGGAGAAGTGAGTCTGATGGGTCAAGAACATCCTAAACACAAATATATCATCACGCATGGATAGGAAGGTCAAATAAATAGACATGCTGTATTAACCTTCAAAAGGGAGATGATCAGTCAGCTTGTGTAAGCTCATAATCAAAAACAAAAGACATATAATAATAATAATAAAAAAAAATAATAATAATAAGGGATTGGAGAATAAAACTAAAAAAATGTATTATATCAAGTATTGAAAAGTATCAACAGAAGCTACTGAATATTTATTTTACTCGATATTATGTTTACAATATTTAAATTTTTTATTAAATATGTAATGAATGTTTTTTGTCCTGAAGGATGCATCTTAAGAGCCAGAAATGAGTCTGACAAATGCACAAACTTTTTGCAAAATGCAAATATTAAAAAGAAACTTACCATATAACTGTACGTGATTAGGACTGCAAAATAAGTTTAAAAGGGAGAAGAAAACACTTAGTCAATGAATGACTGAAGTACTGAATTAATAAAAAATAAATAATAAATAAAAACACAAAATAAAGTGGAGAAATAAGACAAACAAATGCCATTTTTCATCAGTATTGAAAGAAAAACATCAACAGAGCCTACTAAATATTTTATAATAATATATTTATATTTATGTAATATATTTATAAAATTTTACAATATTTATTACACATTTAATGAACATTTTGTACATTTGAACATTGAACAATTCAGTTATATTTATAATAAAAATGACTATAATGACTCAGTTACATGATAACATATATAATATTATTTATATTTAAATTAAAATGAGAAAAACATCAGTGGAACCAACTGAATATTAAGAATAGAATACTTTTTTTTTACTCAAATCTGACTTGACTCAACATACTAAAGTCAGAAATCTCAATATAAACTTAAACATTTCTCATTAAATTCTCCCAGTATTGAGTGATCTGATCTGGAATTAAAGTACGCGTCTGGTTTCTGGCTCCTGCGTCTGTATTTGGACTCGGTCCTGCATTAAATCTGATCATCTGATCATTTCTCTCGGTCTCAGCTCAGACGGCAGCATAGCCTGAATAAACGTGATTCCAGAAGAATCCACGAGCCTGTTATTTATCCCTGAAAATTAGACTTTATGAATTACTGGATAAAACAAGCATACGTGAGTCAAACCAGAGCAGAACCTCCTCCATATACAACGAGTTTCTACAGCAGAGCTTCATATATACAGACTTACCCCCGGTTTCACAGACAAGGCTTAAAGGGTTAGTTCACCCAAAAATGAAAATTAGGCTGTGTTTTACTCATCCCCGAGGCATCCTAGGTGTATATGACTTTCTTCCTTCAGATGAATCCAGTCGGAGTTATATTACAAATTGTCTTTGATCTTTCAAGCTGTTTAATGGCGCTCAGTGGGTGTTGCATGCATAAGTCCAAAAGAAGTTAAATAAAAAGCGCCCATCCATAAAAACAGTGTCTCACACGGGTCCGGGGGGTGAACAAAGGCCTTCTGTAGCGAATCGATGTGTTTTTGTAAGAAAAATATCCATATTCAAAATGTAATACCATTTCCAAAAGCTACATCTGGGAAAAGGGGGGTCGTCTTATAATCAGTGTCGTCTTATATTCAGGCCAATACGGTAATCACTTTAATGTAGCTTGCGCTCACTGTTGAAAACGGAAGCAGTTCCGGGCGGATGACGTATGAGGTCGGCGTTGCGCATGCACCGCTCAGAAGTGACGAACGCGGAAGCACAGCGGAGAGTTTAAAACAAAACAACGGTCACTAATTAGAAGTACAAAACGAGGATTTGTAAAGAAGAATGTCGGAGGATTTGGATATAAACCAAGAGGAGACTGGTTTTCCTTTGCTAAAGTAAGGAAACTTTGCTTCCTTTGCTCCTCTTAACAAACGTTGGTTTTCACGAGACTCACCGGCGCATTTCTGAAATCTGCATCTGAAATAACATTTAGATGTATTTACACAGTTTAATGTAGGCCTATCTCAGAGGGGACAGGGATGCATTTAACCTGCATGAATAAATAATGTTTTGTTCTTAACATAAAACGTTGAATACTGTTATTTGAAATTATTTTAAAACGTAACAAAAACAGTCGAAATGTGAAATTAAAACCACCAGTAGGTGGCAGCAAGTGACTGTTAATGAGTGAGTCGTTGAGATTCAACCGATTCATTCAAACGACTGATTCATTCAGGAACAAAGCATTTGACAGTGTTAATGAGTGAATCACTGAATCATTTATTCAACTGATTCGTTCAAAAAGCTGATTCATTCAATAAGTAAACGCCGTCCATTGCTCAGAGACGCAAAACAGTGTGTAATCTTTGTTTGGAACTATATTCGTTAGCAAAATTGAGCAAAAACAAGCAATGTTATGTCTAAAACGTAAGTCACTTATTGATTTACTGAACTTGTATAAAATGATTATTAAATATGTTCATGCTGATATCTGCAGAAAAACGGTACTCTTTGTGTGATATCGATCAAGTTAACTATATTAAGCAGAAGCATTTTTGCCGTCTATAATTTAGAAAGCCTGGAATTTTGAGTTTTAATAGACTAATAAATCAACATGCGCGCACTCTGTGTGTGATCTGGTGATATAGCCTACCTGATAATGTCCTATCGCACATCATTACAACAACACTTAAAATATGATCGCTGACGATGCAGTGTAAGTCTGAGCTGTTTCAACTGAAAGAAACTTGCAGTGACTGATCTTAAAATATATCAGTGCTTCTGTTTTGTCTCAAAATGCACACCAGTAATGTTTTTTCTAAGGCACGTTAATACAAATTACTTAAATGTCCTAAATGAACTATTGTCAGGTCCTGGCTTAGGCTAAGCCCTGTCTGTGAAACCAGGCCTTAATGTGATAAAGACTCATGGAAGAAGACAATGCGTTTATATGTCCAAATGTGACTGTACACATTTATACATTTTAAATGAGTTTTCTTTAAAAAAATGACTATCATACAAGCAGCATGGATCAAGCTGCTGGTTCGTCTGGTCAGAGGAGAACTGGCCCCCGACTGAGCCTGGTTTCTCCCAAGGTTTATTCTCCGTTCTGTCACCGATGGAGTTTTTGTTCCTCTGGCTTGCTCAGATGGGGACACTTAATATCCAGCGATATCGTCATCTTGATTGCACAGACACTATTTAAACTGAACTGAGCTGGATGATGACACCACTGAACACAATGATGAACTGTCTTTAACTGAAAAATGAGTGTTTACTATTGTTATTCTGCATTATTGACACACTATTTTCCTAATTAATGCTGTACAGCTGCTTTGACACAATCTGTATTATTAAAAGCACTATATATATATAAAGGTGACTTGACTTGACAAACAAACAAATATTTAATAAATAACATTCAGTAAGAATCATTGCTTATTTTCATTTCCTTCCTATTTTATTTGTATTTAGCTGATTTTACATTTGTGTATTTTTCAAATAGGCATGCATTTTGCATATTTGAATTTATAATGTTATAATTATTACATTCAAAATATGTCTTCAAAACATATATTTAATATAAAAATAAAAATGAAAAAAACAATATTACAAATTTAATATAAAAACAAAAACAATATTTAAAAAAATATTTAAAATATTAATTTTCTGTGTATTTTTAAATGTACACCCTTTTGCATGTCTGCATTTACGATATATTTTCAAAACATATTTTAATATAAATATAAAACATTTAAAAAAACAATATAAT
>NW_015506137.1:253539-255990 GCF_001515645.1 Sinocyclocheilus grahami
AGCTGCTTTGACACAATCTGTATTATTAAAAGCACTATATATATATATATATATAAAGGTGACTTGACTTGACAAACAAACAAATATTTAATAAATAACATTCAGTAAGAATCATTGCTTATTTTCATTTCCTTCCTATTTTATTTGTATTTAGCTGATTTTACATTTGTGTATTTTTCAAATAGGCATGCATTTTGCATATTTGAATTTATAATGTTATAATTATTACATTCAAAATATGTTTTCGAAACATATATTTAATATAAAAATAAAAATGAAAAAAACAATATTACAAATTTAATATAAAAACAAAAACAATATTTTTAAAAATATTTAAAATATTAATTTTCTGTGTATTTTTAAATGTACACCCTTTTGCATGTCTGCATTTACGATATATTTTCAAAACATATTTTAATATAAATATAAAACATTTAAAAAAACAATATAATTATTATTATTTTTTTTTAATATTCTCTCACTCTCTCACACACACACACACACACACACACACACACACACACTCTCTCTCACACTCTCTCACACTCTTTCACACACACACATACACACACACAAACAAACCGGTGTTCATTGGCCATTCACTGTGACGGTCCAGAGATGTAATTGATTATTTCACACATGTAAGAACTGAACTAGTAGGTCTAAGGGCCACACAACTAACCTGTCATCAGCTACTGGCCCCATCATCAATCAATTACTATCAGCCCATCTCATCACACACTTCAGCACTGTGTGTGTGTGTGTGTGTGTGTGAGAGAGAGAGTGTACCTGTTTTTCTATTCTGGTGGGGACTTAAACCTGAATACACACAGACTCATGGGGACTCGTGTCACGGTGGGGACCTAAATTGAGATCCCCACGAGTAAACAAGCTAATAAATCACACAGAGTGAAATGTTCAGAATGAAACACTAGTGTGCTGCATACTGTACATAAACTGCAGACTATTGCTATAGAAATAATGTGAGAAAGCTTTCCTGTAGCTTAAATGATAGAGTATGGTGCTGGCAACACCAGGGTCATAGGTTCGATTCCAGCAGAATGCATGATCATATTTAATGAATGGGTTATGTCTTCAATGGGTGCATCTGATGAGCCAAAAATTGATCTTAGACAAATGCAAAAATATTTAATAAAACGCAAAAATTAAAATGAAACTTACTTTGTAATTAGGACTACAAAACAAATGGACGTTTCAATTTTTAAAAAGGAGAAGAAAACACATTACAGCATCTTCTCATCTGTCAGCTGCTAGAAAATGATCATCAACAAAACTAAAAGAACAATTTAAAATTTAAAATATTTATAAATAAAAACAAATATCATAATGTACAATTAATTACAATTATACATATTTTTTATATATAAATATAAAATATAATAAAATCACAATGACAAAAACAGCAAACATTCTATAAAACTGTACGGTAACATTAAAATGAAAACGTAATTATATATATTGCATGCTCATATATAATAGCTTGAATGCGCTGTAAGTCACTTTGGATAAAAGCATTGGCTTAAATACATAAATGTAATGTAATATGCACTGATACTGTTTGGTGAATTTATCAAAACATGCATGCATTCACTTACATTTCTCAGATCTTCCTCTGTTTTTCTGTCTTGTTTTCCAGCACAACTATCTAAACATTCTTAAAACAAGATATATTTATGGGAGATGAAATAGACTAAAGATATAAAGTCTTATTTTATGTAAAATGTATCAACAAGATTATTTTTCTGACACAATTGGCAGATATTTTATTTATTTAAAAAAAATAGGTAATTATATTACCTAGTATTATTTAAAGCAGGATATTTTCAGCATACTCTCACCTAATTTTGATACATTTTTTCAGAAAACAAAGCCTTTTTGCATCTCAAGTAAATGTGTCTTGATTTAGGAATGTTTAGATATTTGCACTGAAAAACAAGACAAACATACTGAGTAAGAACGTCATTTTTTGCAGTGTAGCTGATTCATCAATATCAACTACATGGAAACATCAAAACTGCATGACTTACATTCAGATGCACATTAAAGCTGAAGTGTGTGGAGTTACTGTATGTTGCTGCAATTGGTTCTAAGAAAAAACAAGAAGTTATAAAGTTATAATGGATTTTAGCAAGCAAACGTGCTGTCTGACTGCAGGAAAACAATGTGAAATCACACAGTGACACAAACACACTCGTCAGACGGGCTCGAGTGCATGCCACTGATTCCCTGCCAATTAACACAGAGACGAGGGAACAATGATTCCCGTGAGTCTGCAGCGTCACGCAGCTCTCCATCAGTCAAATTAAACTCTAATTAATCTCTGAGATCCACCACCATCACCAGAGACGACAGACATTATGTACTTCAGCTCACACTCATATCATGATCACACACACACACACACACACACTCACTTTCTCACACACACAC
>NW_015506137.1:256021-257891 GCF_001515645.1 Sinocyclocheilus grahami
CTCTCTCACACACTCACACACACGCACACGCACACACACGCGCACACACACACACACTCACTCTTTCTCTCACTCACACACACACACACACACACACAGCTAGGTAGTTACATTTAAAAAAAAAAAATAGGCAAACATCCAACTAAGATAAACGTTCTATGAATAATGTATAAATGTTTTTTGCGCTAACATTTTGATAACTTTATTAAAAACCAGATGACTGAACAAACGCTCTATTAATGTTACTGGTGGAACGTTTGTTCATACTGTAACTTTGATTGGGAAGTTGGTTCTGGACGTAACGTTCCAGTTCATACTGTAACTTTAGTTGGGTAGATATTCAGGTCCGACCCTCAAGGTGACACGAGAAAGAGACATAAACGCCTCAAATGGCACATGCAACATTAATGAAGAGCGCAGACCATTCCTCGCATCGCGGCATTTCACTCTGAAGATCCTCGACGCCTGCAGCGGATGAATGAGACGAGAGAGAGAGAGAGAGAGAGCGAGCGAGAGACCTCGGCCCTCAGTGTGCGTGTCTCATGGCCTGCAGCTAATCTGCTCTTAATTGCAAACTTAGCTCATTTAACATCTGAAGTGGTGCCAGAGAGCAATGCATCACTATTGGATTCACATCAATCTCACGCAGGAACCTTTCCAGGAGTTTATTGCGCGTCGATGGATTGTTTGGGGTCAGTTAATTCAAGCCGCAACACCGGACAATAGAAACAGCCTCTAAATGTCAGAGTATCTTCCACGAAGATGATTGACCGAGCCAATGACTAAAAGCAAAGTTAAATGAGTCCGTGTGGAGACGTTAGCATCGATCAGTCCACAGGAGCTTCATCCATCACATGCCACACACTTGAGTTCATCAGTGACACAGTCCTGCTGACGCCACACATCTGCTGTACATCTTACATTTGAGCTTATTACCATATCAATATATATAACCTATCTAAGGGTTTTTACAGCAACATCAAAACACTTCAACTTCACGCATTTGAACTAATCAGATATTTTATGCAAAAAAAATTGATTTCTTCCTCAGAATTTCTGTCGTGTTTTCCTGCACAAATATCTAAACATTCTTAAATCAGCATCGATTTACTGGACAAGCAAAATGACATAATATATTAAGCTTATTTTCTAAAAAAAAAGTATCAAAATGAAGCGAGTTTACATTTAAAACAAGAACAAATATCTGCCAATGGGGTCAGAAAAATAAACTTGTTTTCCCTTCTGATCCTGTTGACAGATATTTGTTCTTGTTTTAAGCAAAAGCTCATTTCAATATAATAATGTTTAAGGATTAGTTCAGCCAAAAACTGAATGTGCATCCATAGATTAGGATGAGTTTGTGTCTTCATCAGATTTGGAGAAATGTAGCATTGCATCACTTGCTCAGCAATGGAAGTGAATGGGTGCCGTCAGAATGAGAGTCCAAACAGCTGATAAAAACATCACAAGTAATCCACAGCACTCCAGTCCATCAATTAACATCTGGAGAAGACAAAAGCTGAAACTAATCCAGCATTAAGACGTTTTTAACTCAAATATGAGTCCATAATAACTCTTCCTCCAGTGAAAAAGTGTTCTGGTGTGAATCAGGAGAGAAATCTGCACAGATCAAGCAGCGTTTAAACAGCTCTAAACACATATATGTGTGGATTTTGATGTGAGAGACAACAGCAGATGCACTTTTTCACTGGAGGAAGCGTTATTATGGATTATGGACTTTATAGACTTAATTGCTATTTTTGCCAGTCGCAACGGTTTGAAGTTAAAAACATCTTAATGCTGGATTAGTTTCAGCTTTTGTCTTCTCCAGATGTTAACTGATGGACTGGAGTGCTGTGGATTACTTGTG
>NW_015506137.1:260849-289809 GCF_001515645.1 Sinocyclocheilus grahami
TTAACATCTGGAGAAGACAAAAGCTGAAACTAATCCAGCATTAAGACGTTTTTAACTCAAATATGAGTCCATAATAACTCTTCCTCCAGTGAAAAAGTGTTCTGGTGTGAATCAGGAGAGAAATCTGCACAGATCAAGCAGCGTTTAAACAGCTCTAAACACATATATGTGTGGATTTTGATGCGAGAGACAACAGCTGATGCACTTTTTCACTGGAGGAAGAGTTATTATGGATTATGGACTTTATAGACTTGATTGCTATTTTTGCCAGTCGCAACGGTTTGAAGTTAAAAACGTCTTAATGCTGGATTAGTTTCAGCTTTTGTCTTCTCCAGATGTTAACTGATGGACTGGAGTGCTGTGGATTATTGTGATGTTTTTATCAGCTCTCGTTCTGACGGCACCCATTCACTTCCATTGGTGAGCAAGTGATGCAATGCTACATTTCTCCAAATCTGACGAAGAAACAAACTCATCCTAATCTCAGATAGACCTGAAGGTGAACACATTTTCAGCACATTCCCATTTTTGGTGAACTATCCCTTTAATTGTGCCAGTGGCACTAAACAGTGCTGTGGACTGCGTGAGATTTGGGTTCCTCTCATGTAATTGACACACTCCCATTACTCTGCACAGTAATGACTGTGGTGTTTGAGTGGATGTGAGCTGCTCTAATGAGCGTTCATTTCCACAGCACTTACAGAGGTCAGCGCCGGCGCTCGGCTCCACTCCACATAATGTCTGAGGACCTTCATGAAGGTTGAGAAGCTCTTAACTGCAGGTACTTCATCAAACGCCCTTCTGAAGAGTCAGATATGAATTCATGAGGAGATTCAGTTCAGTTTAACAGCACAGACGCTGAACAAAGACCTGCATCGCTACAACATTCATACACTGATATAAAATCATGTGCCTCTTTAAAACATCTGATACAAGACTAGAATCCAATGTTATTTTTAATGCGTTTAATTCATCTGGCATTCATTTATAAATCATATAACTGCACATGTTTTCATTCAATTCTATTTTGTACACCATACCGAGTGATTCTCACAAAAGCATTTGCATTTTCATTCCTACTAAAGTAATACAAAAAAATGAATGTTGAACAAAGCATATACGCATATAATTCTTAATATAATTAGCATGATTCTTCATCTAATTATGAGAAGAAAATGAAGCATTTGTATTAATGACAATAAAGCGCATTCTCATTTCCATGCATTTAATTTTTTGGCAATCATTCACAAAGGCGATTCTCTTTATTACTGTAACAAATCAACTTTAAAACAATAATTGTATTACTTTTATGATAATAAGAATATTTTGTACTTATAAATGTATATGCTAAAGCATAAAAAAATTATTTTCTTGTTAAAGACGTATACGCAAATATGTATTATCTATATTTATTTATATACATAGTGGTCTAAAAATGTGTTTTATATTCCTAATAAATATGTTAACGTTTTTTTTTTAACAATTGATTTATTTTGCTCAATTTAGCCTAAATTTTGCATTACCATAATTTATTTATTTATTCATCAATTCATTAAATTATGCGTTTAAATAATTATCCACATTATTAATATAATTATTCTCTTGCAGTATCAAATTATTTCAATGCAATATTATTTTATGGTAATAAGAATATTTCTTTACAAAAACACGGCTAATATGCAAAATCATAATTAGCCTCAAACATAGGTTTTATTTGCTTAATAAATATGTTAAAGACATTTATAGAAAAATATTTGTAATTTCTTTCACAGAATTTACCTCCAAATTCTCATTACCATAAAGCAGTCTATTTATTTATTTAGCTTATTATTCACAATGGTGATTCTATTTATTACAGTAATTTTGTTTTATGGTAATAAGAATATTTTCTTATAAAAGTAAGGCTACAATGCAATCCTAATGTTTCTTAAAAAAACAGGCTTTTTTAAAATAAGTATGTGAAAGACATATTTGTTCTTTAAATATTTAATATGTATGCATTTGCTGGGAATATTCTCTGTTTGATTAATGAATACATAACATGATCAATAAGGGCTGGATTTCTATGTGTTGAGCCTCAAGCTGAGCTGAAGGTCTTTCTTCTGTCGCTCTAAAGCTCTTGTGAGAGCAGACTGTCTGAGATGACTTACACCATCTAGACTCACACAACAAACCTGTTTTCTGAGAGATTTGGCAAATCCAGCAGCACTGCATCAGTCATGCTCACCGGAGTTTGTTAATAGTCCCATCAGATCAAGGCCAGGCTGGTTAATAGCCATGTCAACTACCAATCCTATTAACCCCTGACTGACAAATAGAACTAGTTAAGGCCTGGAAGGAAAACAGTGAGCAACATGATAAATGAAATCAAGCAGCGCGGCCGAATCATGACCCCTGCGACCTGCTGGACACATCTGGGCTTTCTGATCACATGACATGCAGGTAAACAAACACAATCATTCATAGTTTTACTAGATGCTTTACTAGATTTGCATTGATTTTATTTTGAACTGTACATTAGCATGTATGCATTTAGCAGATGCTTTTTATCCAAAGCAAATTATAGAGGAACAAAAGCCATTTGTCAAAGGGCCAACACACACACGCACACGCGCACGCACACGCGCACACTCAACATGATAAATGAAATCAAGCAGCGCGGCCGAATCATGACCCCTGCGACCTGCTGGACACATCTGGGCTTTCTGATCACATGACATGCAGGTAAACAAATAAAATCATTCATAGTTTTACTAGATGCTTTACTAGATTTGCATTGATTTTATTTTGAACTGTACATTAGCATGTATGCATTTAGCAGATGCTTTTTATCCAAAGCAAATTATAGAGGAACAAAAGCCATTTGTCAAAGGGCCAACACACACATGCACACGCGCACACTCACACTCACACTCAAACACACGCACACACACACACACGCACACACACACACACTCACACTCACACTCACACTCACACACAAACACATGCACTCAGTCACTCTCTCACTCACTTCGCACACTCACTTAGGTGCGTTCTATGCAGTTAAAGTTGATAAAGCGAAACAATATAGATTTCTAGTTTCAACATTATTTGTTCTTCAGACATTCCTCTTTAAATGCAATAAATATCAGCTGAACGCAAAGTGACCCACATTTCGTTTTTAACTATTTAATGTCAAAAACTCAACTATTTGCATATGGAGCCGCACTGAGATGCCCATATCTCTGGGGATGAACATTTTGAGGTCTTAAAAATATAGATACCAAAATAAATATTTGTTAAAAACCATATTCTAAAAGGATATTAAGATATCTTTAATACTTCTTGAGTCACAGGCATGCAAACTTTGGGGGAAAAGCTGTGAAATGTGCTAATATTGTGAAAACATATATTGCTAAAATCTACTAACAGACCTGCCAATCTCTGTGTGAAAATAACTTCCAGTTTATTCATCATACTGTAACAAGATGATAAAGTTAAATGCATTGCATTATGGGATACAGTATCCCATGGAGCTAATGTGCATACTGTACACAATACATACTACAATTAATTTTGCAGTAACAGTAAGAGTATGGAAATGATTGTACATTTACATTTAAAATGAATGAATGCACAGCTTTTAAAATGAGCTGCTGGGCTGTAAATATTACGTTTACTGACAACAAATATAGTTCTTCACGAAATGATGTGATGCATCATGAAGTGTGAAATTTGCAATTGCAAAGTGACGGGTTCAGCTCTCTCAGCAAAGACACTGACAGAATAAAAAAGCAAGGCCTATATCAATTCACTTTGGATAAAAGCACCTGCCAAATGCATAACTGTTTCATGCAAAACTCTACTTTGATCAAGCTCTGCATGCACAACATTTAATTCTTCCAATTGTCTTGGTAAATTATCCATGGTCTTCGCTGTGTGTTCCTCCTTTAGAGAGTTGCATGAATTTATTAGCAAATACTTTACAGTGAAGTTGAACTGAACAGAAGCCTCACACACTGCACATATGAATGAGATTCAAAACGCTTCCTGTGGCTCTTACTAACACTAATTGCATTTACAAAAACAAAAGTCTCATCTCTCAAAATGCAAAGGAATAGAAAGTTCTACAGATGTTTTCTTACTGTTGCATTTGCTGCTGTATTTATTCAAACTAGTGCACACAACTGCTGGAATCAGCAAATATACTGCAAAATAATGATTTTTATTTTTATTTTTCATCTTACAATTGAAGATTCAATTGCTTTTTTCCCCACATGATGAAAAAAAATAAAAATCAGAAATGCTAAACACAAATAATTTGAGTTTGCATCTCATAATCATGGCTTTTTGTTTCTAACACAGGATAAAAAAATTGCAACTTTTTATATCTCAACTCTGACTTTTTTCTTGCAATTGCAAGATTATATCACAAAATTCTCTGAATTCTCTGAGTTTATATTTCACAATTTGGAGACCAAAAAGTCAGAATTGTAAGATATAAACTCATATTCATGTCTGAATTGCGATATTTAAACTCTTTATTAAAAATAAATTCAGAAAACAAGACTAAATATCTTTAGTCATTTTGTGTCTCAAAAAATATACCTTAATTTGAGAATCTGGAAAACAATGCAAAAATACTGAGAAAGAAATTCTCTTTTTTTTCATTAAATATTTACTGTGTTTGTGCATAATTGCACACTAACATGACAGAATGAAAACCCCAAAACCAGATTCTGGCTTCTTGTTTCTAACACAGAATAAAAATAAAAAAATAAAAAAAACCTATGACGTGTTAACTTTTCTTGCAATTGCAAGTTTATATCTCACAATTCAGACTTTTCTTCTAACAAAAACCAGATTCTGGCTTCTTGTTTCTAACACAGAATAAAAATAAATAAATAAAAAAAACCTATGACGTGTTAACTTTTCTTGCAATTGCAAGTTTATATCTCACAATTCAGACTTTTCTTCTAACAATTTTGTAGTATGTTTTAACAATATAGTTAAAGACAAGATTCGTAGAAACCAGAGACAAATCTTAGAGGTTTGTATGGATCACCAGCACTAACTGGAAGCAATAGCAATCCTTTACTTAGCAAACAGAACAAGCATTAACTCAAAAATATTACACATGAATCATGAATTACACAGACAATAAACCATGACAATATAGTTGTAATACGTTTTCATTAAATCCCTTCAGTCCTGTCATTGAATTCGTGTCTCTGATTACAGCTGATAAGGAGTAAAATCAATGCGTGTTAAATCATTAAATGTCACCATAATCACAGCTAACAGTAAATCAATGAGCAAACGCTGCAGCGCATTGAAACAACGTCCCTAAACAAGCGTGAGCGTGTGACTGACAGCTTCAACACTCACGCCTCATATCTCACACACAGTCTTAGCATGAACGCACGAGGACAGACACTTAAATGAAGGCCGATACGCGAGCATCACACACACATCATCATGCATTTTGCTAATGTTAAAGGGTTGACCTCCAGGCAGATCAACATGATGTGTGTTCACTCTGTAGATCCTGAGAGAGACAAGCAACACATGAAAATCAATCAGCTGAGAAACGCCAAACAACTGAGCCACTCATCTAATAATTCAGTGACTGTGGTGTTGTGCATCTGTTTAAAACACTTGATTATTTCTACAGAAGCTCAACAATATTCCCGCAACCATCTCTCAACGTTCTGGTAATATTTGTAATAAACAAACCTTCTTCACCTTCAGTTATCTGGTCATTAATAATGTTCTCAAAACATCAGCGCAAACACATCATTCATGGAACATTTTATTTCTGAAACATTTTAGTTGGACGTTCATCTAATGTTTTTTAAAATGTAACTATTTGCTTCAGAATGTTTAGAGAACATTCAAAAGTAACCAAAAAAAGTTTTAAAACATTTAAAAACAACTGGACATTTTAGAGAACATTCAGAAAGAATGTTTTCATCACTTAACAGGAAAGCTAGAAAAACATTCTTAGAACACATTTTCATAATCTGGGATGAAGCAAGTCTGTTTCATAAACGTTATAGATTATAATGAGACTAAATTAAAGTAAACAATCATGTAATACACATCACATATTCTATGCAAATTAATAAACAGTTAAATCACTCTTCTGCGGAGTTATTTGAAAGGCTTTCACTAAACATTCACTGGAACATTATTTGCTCTATCTCGACACCTTCCAGATCAAATCCACACATATTAAAGCAGATGATCATATTACATACATTACACATTCTATGCAAATTAATTAATGGTGAAATCTCTCTTTTGTGATATTATTTGCCATGCACTTCAGAAATATGGACATACTGCAGATGAAGAAAGACTCCAAAAATGACAGAAGTGCACACATTAATAGGTGGAATGATTATTTACAGACAAACACAGCAAGTTTTACATTCGCACTTCATTCAGAATAAAAATAAGCAGAAATCTGTCAAAGATCCAAGCTTCTGTAAATCTCCAACAGATTTGCTTTCAATCTTGCTTTCGTGTTTACCGTTAATTTTCCAACATCCCTCTGCCAAGTACTTTCAATCTTGTACAGAAATATACACAGGAGCTTATTAAAGAAGTGCTTTAGGTTTTTAATAACTGTGTGTGTATGATATATCCAAAAATGTAATATTATGGCAAAGGTGTTTGCAATGTAAGACAAATGTTTGCTTTTGAGATTTTGAATGCAATGCTTCATTTTGAGGCATTTTACAATTTGTGTGTGTAAAGTTCTTCTTAAAAAAAGAGGCAAAGTTTTGAAAATGTGTGTAAGGAGTTGAAAAAAACTGTAAGAATTGGTCATTGGGGAACCAAACATGGTTCTTCTAAAGCATCGCTGCAAAAATCCTTTTATGAAAGCTTGATTTGTTTAGAGTGCATTCCTTTAACACTTCTGTTCTCCGCTGTGATTAAACCTGAACTTTCTCTAGCTCTTTTCTTGAATTTTTAAAGGAGGCGCTCCGCTGGGAATCACAATCTCCTGCAAGTGTGGCCGCTTCCATCATCCTGATGTAATGACATTGGAACAAATAATAACTCAATCTCAATCTCTTGTTAAGATCAATACCTAATCCATTCTGCTGCAGGAGCTCTTCGGGAGCCGAAGCCAAGCTGTGGGTTTATCTACTCGACACGAGGCCAGAGCCGTTCATCAGCACCAGATACCAGATGCTGTCCGCTGACGGCCGGAGTGCGATAAGACCAGAGCCGAGCGCATTGTTTCTCCGTCTGGGCTGGCACAGGAGCGATGGGCCGATAAGAGCATCATGCGCTGGCAGAAGTCAGACACCGAATTTATCGGCTCGGGGATCAATATGACACGCTCACACCGAGGCAGGTGAATATCTGTCATTTCCAGCTGCTGTTCAACAAGCTCCTCACTGAGTCTCATCTGCCATAAAACACCAGTGAAACACAAGCAGATCATCACAATTAGACCAGATCAACTATAAAACTACTGACCTGAAAACCTGCTGAGATGTTGATTACTGCATGATTTAATAAACCATAAAGACATCATAACACACCATTACACTAAACGAAAAGCTGGATATGAAGACAGACCGCCTCGCGTTATCAGTCATAATATATTTTATGCAGATTAAACCAGATGAGTCGAACTTTTAACGGTCATTTATATTAATAATGACTCATAGTCTGAAGGAAAGAGTATTTTTGTAATAAAGACTGAATTATATCAGCACAATCTTTCAGAACAAAGCAAGATTTTCACAATGATGTTACACTGCAAAACATGATTACTCTGTATTTTTGTTTTCCAATGCAAACACCTCAATATTCTTAAATCAGAATGTAGTAAAATGGAATAGACAGAGTTTAATAGAGTAGAATGGAGTATATTATAGTTGCATGGAGAAAAAATGGAGTATGCAGGGTAAAAAAGAAGAGTAGAATATAGTAAAATGGAGTATATTATAACATAAAAGAATAGAACAGAGTCGAATGGAGTATAAAAAATAAATAAGAGTACAATTCAGTAGAATAGAGTATATTAGAGTTGAATAGAGTATAAAAGAAAGGAACAGAGAAGAATAACGTAGATTGCAGTATAAAAGTGTAGAACACAGTAGAATTTATATATTATATTAGAGTAGAACAGAGCAGAATAGAGTATAAAAGAGAAGAATACACTTAGGATCAAAAGTGTAGAATAGAGTAGAATTTAGTAGAATGGAGTATATTAGAGTTTAACAGAGTAAAATGTAGTATGAAAGAGAAGAACAGAAAATAGAGTCGAATGGAGTATAAAATGGTAAATTAGAGTAGAATGTAGTACATTTGAGTTGAATTTAGTAGAATGGAGTATAAAAGGGTCGAATAGAGTAGAACATAGTAAAACAGAACATACTAGAGTGGCTTAAAAGAGTAGAACAGAATAGAATGGCGGGTAAAATAGTGTAGAATTTAGTTGAATGGAGTATATTAGAGTTGAATATAGTAGAACAGAGTATAAAAGAAAAATAACATAGAAAAATAAAGAAGAATGGAATATAAAACTATAGAACACAGTAGAATTTAGTACAATGGAGTACAGTATATTAGGGTTGAAGAGAGTAGAATGAGTATAAGAAAAGAACAGAAAAGAATAAAGTAGAATGGAGTATATTAGAGTTGAATATAGTAGAATGGAGTGTACAATTGTAGAATATAGTAATATATAATATACTACAGTAGCATAAAAGAGTAGAACAGAGTAGAGTGGAGTATACAAGAGAAGAACAGAGGAGAATACACTTAGGATCAAAAGTGTAGAATAGAGTAGAATGGAATATATTAGAGTTTAACAGAGTAGAATGTAGCATGAAAGAGAAGAACAGAAAAGAGTAGAATTGAGTAAAAAATTGTAAAATAGAGTAGAATGTAGTATATTAGAGTTGAATTTAGTAGAACGGAGTATAAAAGGGTAGAATAGAGTAGAATATAGTCAAACTGAACATACTAGATTAGCTTAAAAGAGTAGAACAGAGTAGAATGGCAGGTAAAATAGTGTAGAATTTAGTTGAATGGAGTACATTAAAGTTGAATATAGTAGAACATAGTATAAAATAAAAAGAACAGAAGAATAAAGTAGAATGGAATATAAAACTATAGAACACATTAATATTTAGTACAATGGAGTACAGTATATTAGGGTTGAAGAAAGTAGAATAGAGTACAAAAGAGAAAGAACAGAGAAGAATAAAGTAGAACAGAGTATAAAAGTGTAGAACAGTATAATTTAGTAGAATGGAGCATATTAGAGTTGAAGAGAGTAGAACAGAGTATAAGAGGAGAACGGAGAAGAATAAAGTAGAATGGAGTCTAGTAGAGTCGAATAGAGTAGAAAGGAATACAATTGAATGATAGAGCAGAATGGAGTATATCAGGGTAGCATATGGAAAATTAGAGTGTATTAGAGTTGAATAGAGTAGACAGGTATAAAAAAGAGAAGAACAGAGCAGATTGGAGTATAAAAGGGTAGAATAGAGTAGAATATAGCAGACAGTATAATAGAGCAGAATGGAGCATAGAGTAGAATATAGACAAAAATTAAGTATATGAGAACTGAATAGAGTAGAAAGGTGTATATATGCAGGTTGAAGAGTAGAATGGAGTAGATTATAGTATAATGAAGTGCATTAGAGTTGAATATAGTAGAATGGAGTATTTAGTATAATATTATATGAGAGAAATAAGACTTTTTTAAAATCTTATGTCACCTTGATTCTCCAGTAAACGTATCTGACAAAAATGTTTTTTTTATTAGTAATAGTGATCTTGACTTACACGAATAAACATGTTCACTCTGATTCACAGGCTTCGGCTTCAGGTTTAAAACTGATGAACCACAGTCCACGCAAACATAATGAAGTGCTGCTAATGAGCTGTCACACATAATTCACACAGAGTCCCGTCCTCTAATTGCTAATTAGAAAATGTGGAGGAGTTCTAAACGAACTAAAGCCACTCGGGCCGTTTGTCACATGCAGCCACGTCCTCTGATTAACTTCTATTAGTTAAACAACAGGAGATGCGCAGTGATGGTATCAGTGGCATGAGCTCAGATCAGCAGCGATATCCTGCATTTCCTGCTTCAGTGAGGAACTGAGATCTCAGCGTCTGATCTCATCTGTCGGAGGATCACAATCAAAACAAACGCATCCCAACAGGGTCTGAACAGAGTCGAACTCAAGACTTTACTGCTGTTACAAAAGTAAAATAAACAATAAAATAGAAACCCTAAAACAAGTAAATATTGTAAATAGTAAATATCTACAACACATGGTTATTATTGTTAACTAAAAAAAAAGAACAATTTTATTACTTCAAATAAAATATATATTAACTGAAATAACATGAATAAAATAGAAACCCTAAAACAAGTAAATATTGTAAATAGTAAATATCTACAACACATGGTTATTATTGTTAACTAAAAAAAAGAACAATTTTATTACTTCAAATAAAATATATATTAACTGAAATAACATGAAAAAAAACATTAAACTTATTTTATTTCAGCTAGTTGCAAAGGCAAGATTTCTCATTTCTGTTTAATTTAAGTACTAAAATAAATAAAACTAGAATAATATAGACATATTTAAAAAATGACAAGCACAACAAAATTCCTAAAATTTTAACTAAAATGAAAATCAAAACAGAAAATATTAAAAATAAAATATAACATAAAACATATAACATATAACATATAAAAAATAACACTTGCGCAAAAATATTCATCTGATCTCAAAATGTCAACTAAAGATCCTTCACAAATAAAAACGTTTCTACCAGCGCAACAGAAAAACAAGTATTTCACTCACCAGTCCTGCGTTTGTCCTCGACTCCTCCAAGATAAATCCACACGAATGACTGTAAACCCATCAGACATCAGTCAAATTCCTGCATAATCTCTACAGTATCATTCAGTGTTACATGTTTAACTCCATTTACTCAAGATGGCTGCTCTCAGGTACTTCCTTAAAAGTCCCCTGCACTTCCTGCTGTGACGGAAACAAATAAACAACAACATTTACTCCCCATAAAGTTCCTATAAACTCCACATTCTCCAGCACATCCACATCAATGCTTTTTTTCCAATTTTATTTTGTTTTTGTTTATTTTTTTTATTTGATCTCATTTCATTTTGTTTATTTTGTCTGATTTATTTTTATTTGATCTCATTTTATTTTTATTCAGTCTCTATTTTTATTTTTATCAAATTTTATTTAGTTTCCATATCTAATTTATTTTTATTTTATCTAATTTAGTTTTTTTCTTCTATTTCTATTTTTGTTTTTAATTTTATCAAATTTTATTTAGTTTCCATGTCTAATTTATTTTTATTTTATCTAATTTTGTTTTTCTTCTGTTTTAATTTTTGTTTTTATTTTTATAAAATTTTATTTAGGTTCCATGTCTAATTTATTTTTATTTTATCTAATTTTGTTTTTTCTTCCGTTTCTATTTTTTTTAAATAAAATTTTATTTAGTTTCCATGTCTAATTTATTTTTATTTTATCTAATTTTGTTTTTTCTTCCGTTTCTATTTTTTTTAAATAAAATTTTATTTAGTTTCCATGTCTAATTTATTTTTATTTTATCTAATTTTGCTTTTCTTCTTTTTCTATTTTATTTAGTTTTTTTATACAATTTTATTTAGGTTCCATGTCTAATTTATTTTTATTTTATCTAATTTAGTTTTTTCTTCTATTTCTATTTTATTTCTATTTTATGCTATTTTATTTTGTTTCTTTGCCTGTTTGATGTCTATTTTGTTTCCTGCTGCAGGTCAAGTGACTGAAGATGAATATGAATGATCTTAATGCTTCTTTATGGTTCATTTACACTTCTTGCTATATTTTATTCATACAACAGGAAGCATAACGTGGAAAAACTGCTGAGTTTTCATGTGCTGAGTGAGATAAAGGCACACCAGAGATGAACTTCCACATCTGAGAACTATGAAAAATATACACGCTTTCAATTTCACCATTTCAAATACTAGTAAATTACACGAATAATTACAATCTCGCTGTCCTGCCATTGCAACCCAAAGCAATTAAATCCACATCTTATGAGCTTCTGCCCATCTCTCTTTCCTCTCACATCTGTCTGAAGGAGCGGCTGGTCGCTATGGTAACCCTTCCCAATGAAACTCATAACTTAAGCAGATATTTGGTCTGAGACGGGGCTTATGGCATTTATGATTCCAGCGGAAGTTTCCAGCGTGACCAAAACAAACAGAAATGATGTGAAATGAAATCGTCTGCAGCAAAAGTGCTCACCTGTGCAGAAGATCTGAAGCTCGAGTCTCCTGATGCAGAAGAGCTCATGAACACTGAAGAAAGTGTGCAAGTCAGTCATATTTCTGACACAACCTGTTTGACCTCCATACAGACTCAAAAACTGCATTTCTATTTACGCTGTTCTAATTATGACAAGATGCTTGTTTTGATCATTTTTATTCTGTTAGATTATTTTAATACATTCTAAATAAATAAGTGATGGGGAAAATAGATATCATGGCATCTTGCATTCTATTTTTGGCATTTTAATTCAGATTATTGAAATATTCAAGTTTAATTAAAAATAAATCATTATTTTCATTAAACGTTTGAGCATTTTATTTCAGTTAGATTATTTTAATATTCAAATTTAACAATAAATACATCAACAAACAACAGTTATTAAGGGAGAAAATAAAAAATATTTACCGTTTCTCTTGGTTTTTCATTTTAATTCAGTTTAAATATTAAAATTGACACTAAAAAGTGATCAGTTAGTCATGGCAGCTTGTGTTTTACACTAACTCATTGAAATAAGTTACGCAATTTTAACTTTTTTTTACAAGTTATGAAATTCAGCTGGATTTTTAAGATGGTTGGTATAATTTAAGTCGAAAGGACTTTCAACTCAACTCAACTCTTTAAGGTGAAATAGATGGACATTTTTTTACAGTGTGATGTAATCAAAAATAGATAGTTTTAGTCACTGCTAAGAACTTTGACTCAGAAAACCATCAGATTGTCGAAGTCAAAGATCCTTTCATGTTCTCTATCATCATCAGCATGAAGAGACAAATTCAGCCAAATGAAATGAGCCTCAGAGAAGCGGCTCGTCTCTGTCCTCTGTGAATCTGGCATTAGACAGGACTAGCCATTAAAATCTCTGTTAACCAGAGCATAAGCTCCGTCTCTCCTGGACACATGTGCGTCAGTAACCAGACGGGTAATGAGACTCGATCTGCTCGCCGTGTAATTACACCATCAGAAACACAAACGCCGTTCTCTCTTTACTTCAGGGCTTTAAAGTGCAGCGGGAGACCTCGTGTGTTTCTGAGGACGTTATGATGGTGTTTGTGATGGAGACCAGGGAGACTTATGCTTTGGAAGACAAACTGAGCCACGTTTTGACTACACAAAGATCCTTTTTGAGCCACTGCTGGTGAAGATGAAGGGGAAATTACACTACATACAAAATATCACAAACAAATACTACTGCATTAGACTGTAGATGAAGTCAGCTCACTGTATTATATTGTCAAAGTGGGCGGAGCTTCTGCTAGATGCTGTAATCTGATTGGTCAGCCAATCAAGTCAAACAATCATTCTTTTTCTGCTACAAATGAGCATTATGGAGGGCAAGCTGTTTGCACATAAACTGCAGCAGTGAATAAAACCTCAATGAATCTGTTGCTGACATGCTTTCATTCAGTTTCATTACACTTCAACACTAGCTGCTGTATTATAATAGTAATACAAACATTCAAAAATATTTTAGTGTTGATTTCTTGTTAGTGTAATATAAATGCTGTTTTATATGCCTGTGTAAAAATTTAATAATATAAATAACATTGAATAAAAATATTTTAGTATTGATTTCTTGTTGATGGTGTAAGATAAATGCTGTTTCAATTAAGAAAATGAAATAATATAAATAATATTAAATAAAATGTATTAATATCATATATACACACATCCAAAAAAACATGTAAAAAATGAAATAAAAAAGAAACATTATATAAATAATATTAAATAAAATGTATTAATATCATATATGCACTTAAATCAGTATTGATCTAAAAGCTGACATACAAAATATCACAAACAAATACTACTGCATTAGACTGTAGATGAAGTCAGCTCACTGTATTATATTGTCAAAGTGGGCGGAGCTTCTGCTAGATGCTGTAATCTGATTGGTCAGCCAATCAAGTCAAACAATCATTCTTTTTCTGCTACAAATGAGCATTATGGAGGGCAAGCTGTTTGCACATAAACTGCAGCAGTGAATAAAACCTCAATGAATCTGTTGCTGACATGCTTTCATTCAGTTTCATTACACTTCAACACTAGCTGCTGTATTATAATAGTAATACAAACATTCAAAAATATTTTAGTGTTGATTTCTTGTTAGTGTAATATAAATGCTGTTTTATATGCCTGTGTAAAAATTTAATAATATAAATAACATTGAATAAAAATATTTTAGTATTGATTTCTTGTTGATGGTGTAAGATAAATGCTGTTTCAATTAAGAAAATGAAATAATATAAATAATATTAAATAAAATGTATTAATATCATATATACAGAAATCCAAAAAAACATGTAAAACTGAAATACAAAAAATTAACATTATATAAATAATATTTAATAAAATGTATTAATATCATATATTCACAAATCCAAAAAAAACGTAAAAATTTTATAAAAAATAAACATTATATAAATAATATTAAATAACATGTATTAATATCATATATTCACAAATCCAAAAAACATGTAAAAAATGAAATAAAAAATATAAATAATATTTAATAAAATGTATTAATATCATATATACAGAAATCCAAAAAAACATGTAAAACTGAAATACAAAAAATAAACATTATATAAATAATATTTAATAAAATGTATTAATATCATATATACAGAAATCCAAAAAAACATGTAAAACTGAAATACAAAAAATAAACATTATATAAATAATATTAAATATAATGTATTAATATCATATATACAGAAATCCAAAAAAACATGTAAAACTGAAATACAAAAAATTAACATTATATAAATAATATTTAATAAAATGTATTAATATCATATATTCACAAATCCAAAAAAAACGTAAAAATTTTATAAAAAATAAACATTATATAAATAATATTAAATAACATGTATTAATATCATATATTCACAAATCCAAAAAACATGTAAAAAATGAAATAAAAAATAAACATTATATAAATAATATTAAATAAAATGTATTAATATCATATATGCACTTAAATCAGTATTGATCTAAAAGCTGAATTGATGTTATACTAATATAAAGTCTCTGTCATTGACTGCTGATGGAGGACGTGATTCCTTCATAAAGTCATTGATCAGAAACACAGCTGTACTGTACTGACAAATCACACGCCGCTAAACGAGATCTTTCCTTTTATGACCGGATCACGGTGAGATTGATTCGATTGCTTTGTTAACCTTGAGAAGGACGGAGCGGCGTCTCTGTACGGTTTATTGGGTATTCTGTCATATTGCTGTTGTTGGCAACTTATCAAATCAATAATGCACCGTTTCGACAGTATGAAGCACTTCACATAATGCAGCTGTCATAAAAACACTCTTCTGTGTCATTTGCTTTATTCTATCAATCAGATTCACTAATAAACCGATATTTAAGCATTCTTTCTTAATTGGACATCATTTTTGGTCACGTAGTAGGCATTTCAAGAATTACACACCGTTATTATCCTAATAAGCAAAGTGCATATACACCTTTTAAAATGTATGGACATTTACTTTGACATTTATTTATGTTCTCCATTCAGTAACATTAGACTTTGGCTTGTTTACTTGGGTTTAAAGTATGAACTATTTTTGATTTAATGCACTGACACTATCAGATGAACACAAAACTAAAAACAAACTGAATTGATCTGAATAATGCCACTGTTGTCTTTGTTTGGTTCATAATTAAGTTATTTTTCTGTTTATTACTGCTGCTTTGAAATGATCTGTATTGTGTGAAGCGCTATAGAAATAAATGTGACCTTGTCCATTTATTTGACACATCGTTAATATTATTGCAGTTAATAAAATACAAAGAATACTACTGTATGTTTTTTTTTATTGAGTTAAATAGATAGAATTGAACAAAAACATTAAATTAAAATCAGTTCTTCAGACATGTTTTCTAAGACAAAATAAGAATGTTTTGAGTAGGACAAAGTGAGCCCAGCTAACACAAATGAAAACAACTAAAACATTTCCATTAAGTTACATTTCTGAACATTCTCTGAATGTCTGTTTTTAAATGTTTTAAAGGGAACATTCCATTTTTTGCAATCATTATGGAAACGTTACATTTGAATCTTCTCTGAACGTTCTGAAACAAGTTGTAACATTTAAAAAACGTCAGGCAACAAAAAAGGCTTTGAGAACATTAACTTTAAATAAATGTTCTAATAATGTTTTACTAACAAAAAATAAAACACAGTAAAAGTCTAGTAAAAATAATTAAGGCACGTTCTTCACTAAACGAATGCAATAAATAATTACATTTGATATTTTGCATTTACATGCATGCATTAATAAAACAAGTTCAATTCCATTTAATCATTTTACAAACATTATGGGACTGTTACCTTTGAATTACATTCTTAAAAACATTAGATGAACATCAACTAAAACACTTCAGAAAAACGATGCATAAATAACATTTTTGTGTGCTTAGACTTTCAGAACATTATTAAAGAGCAGATAACTCTGAACAAACATTCTATTGATGTTACTGGAAGAACAATGTTGAGAGAAAGTTTGCTCTGTTAGCTGTGTAATGACTCTGCTTCAGCGATTACTGTATGAAGCCTGAATAAACTGTGAGAATCATCCAGACCGAATGGAAACAGAAAGCATCAGGACAAGCACTAAAGCAGCCTCTGTCCTAATAAACGAGCGAAATGTGTTTCGTAAACCGCCTCGACTCAGTGGCTCCAGTGAATGTTAGCGCAGGGACTCGAGTCAAACGCACTATAAAGCCTCACTTTGCATGAAATCGTGCCTTAATGGCTGCAATTCATTTGATATAGAGTGCTTTACACCGCAACTTCAGTCTAATTACTGACTCTTAAATAACAGCTTTATATCAGAGCGTCGCACACAGAGATGCTAGTTTATGACTGCTGCTGCTAAAGAAGATATTTTTATGCGCTGTTCAATAAAACCTCTAAAATACAAAGTATTTAATTGTTTATCTAGAGAGTATTTGTCAATTTCATATACACCAAGATTAAATGTACATTTATTTATTTTGCAAATGCAACATAAGATATTCTACGAAACAAACTGATATTTAAGCTCAACAACCATCTAATTTATGACTCTGAACAGTTAGAAACCATATAAACCATCCTATAAACAGAGCCTCTGAAATACATAGACAGACAGAACGATAGACAGACAGACAGATAGACAGAACGATAGATAGACAGACAGGCAGATCGATAGACAGACAGACAGATAGACAGAACGATAGATAGACAGACAGGCAGATCGATAGACAGACAGACAGATAGACAGAACGATAGATAGACAGACAGGCAGATCGATAGACAGACAGACAGATAGACAGAACGATAGATAGACAGACAGGCAGATCGATAGACAGACAGACAGATAGACAGAACGATAGATAGACAGACAGGCAGATCGATAGACAGACAGACAGATAGACAGAACGATAGATAGACAGACAGGCAGATCGATAGACAGACAGACAGATAGACAGAACGATAGATAGACAGACAGGCAGATCGATAGACAGACAGACAGATAGACAGAACGATAGATAGACAGACAGGCAGATCGATAGACAGACAGACAGATAGACAGAACGATAGATAGACAGACAGGCAGATCGATAGACAGACAGACAGATAGACAGAACGATAGATAGACAGACAGGCAGATCGATAGACAGACAGACAGATAGACAGAACGATAGATAGACAGACAGGCAGATCGATAGACAGACAGACAGATAGACAGAACGATAGATAGACAGACAGGCAGATCGATAGACAGACAGACAGACAGACCGATAGACAGACAGAACGATAGACAGACAGAACGATAGACAGACAGACAGATAGACAGAACGATAGATAGACAGACAGACAGAACGATAGACAGACAGACAGACAGACCGATAGATAGACAGACAGAGAGAACAAATAAATAAATGTAATCAAAATAAATAATGAATAAATAAAATAATGAAATGAATAAATGTAACGATATACAGAGAGAGATCGATATACAGACAGAGAGACAGCACAGACAGACAGATAGATATTTTTAATTAAACAATAAATAAATAAATGTAATCAAAATAAATAATGAATAAATAAAATAATGAAATGAATAAATGTAATAAATTATGAAATTAATAATTAAATAATAATAAAGTGTACAAATGAAAAACTTAAAATGTTATTAAAAACAAGTAAATCAAAGCAAATCATTATTTTAATTAATTAATTCATTCATTTATTCACTCACTCACATCAGTGTTTAATTATTAATTTAATAAATAAATAATAATAATACATTTAATTATTTCACTTGTTTATAATTTTAACTTATTGATTTATTATATATATTCACTTAAAATGTATTCATTTCACTAGAGGAAGAGTTATTATGGACTTGTATTTTAGCTGTAAGGAATGGTTTAACAACAGTGTTAAAAGTAGCCCATTCCCGCGGGACTTGGCAACACTGGAAGTAGCTAGTTCAACCTGAAGTGACAACTCTGTCATCCAAACCTGTGTGTCCATGTTTCTGTAGTGCACAACAAGAGCCGTTTTAGAGGACATTTTATTCTAACTCGATCTCATGAAAGTGCGTTTCAACGGGCCCGATTTTCTGTTTCTATTTGGCATACTATTAGCATGTATATGATGCGCAATTTAATTTAATTTAATATCCACTGATATCGTCGACTTGATTGCTCAGATGCTATTTAAACTGAACTGAGCTGGATGATGACACCACTGAATTCAATGATGAACTGCCTTAACTTAAAATTGAGTGTTTGTGTTTTTGCAATAATGACACACTATTTTCCTAATTAATGCTGTAAAGCTGCTTTGACACAATCTGTATTGTTAAAAGCACTGTATAACTAAAGGTGACGACGCAGTGGTTGGTGTAGGCGCATGTTATAATCATAGATTCATTCAATGACAGTCACTGGTTCGATGATCAAAGTTCATTCTTTTGTTTTCTGCAGAAGAAACGAGTCATACAGGTTTGGAGCGACACGAGGGTCAGTAATGACTGAAATATGAACTGGAGATATAATATTGTATGACGAAAACAAGGGTCACAGTGAAACTGGAATCAAACGCTTATCTGCCCAAAACGGATTAAAAGGAGGAAATATTGCTCTGGATTTCAACAGGAGTGTCTGTAAAAGCGGAGTCTAGTACTGCACTCCGTCCGAGCACTTTATTCAGGAAAGCAGATGTGGGAGAAATTCATCATGTGCCGTTTCTAGACAAACAGGAGATTTTAAATAAAAACACGAGAAACAAGCAAGAAAAAGGTCATGACAATCATCATAAGAAAAAAAAAATTAAACTGATAAACCTGAACAGAAACAAATCTAAACCGATGTGACTCAACACACTGAATGAATAAACTTGATAAAAAAAAAAAAAAAAAGGAACTGGCGTGGACATGTCCCCCATCCAAACATCAAAAGCATGGCAATTTTCCAATAACTATCGTGGCAATTCCCCATTTCCAGCGTGGCATTTCCCCAATCACTTAGCCTTCAGATCTGTAGAACAAACACATCTGCATTTGTGCACATGACCCACAAAAAAACCCCTCAATAGTCTGTTCCTCAATTCATTGGCGATGATTTAACATTCAGAGTCATGAGAATCAGGAGAAACTGCTGACACGCTTTACTGAAGGATGCTTCTTTAGTCATGATCTTATGTCAGTTTGTATCATGTGTCATCTGCAAACATTACACCTCAAGACCATTTAATCAGTCAGCATTCAGAATATTTAGCTCTTGATATTTAATTGGTGTAGCAATGACTGCACTGTAATGACAGACTAATGACAGCTAAAGACAACAAAGTTTAAACTCTTTAGTAAAGTGTGTGTAAGTGTGTGTGCGTGTATAGTGTGGTGTGTGTATGTATGTGTGGTGTGCGTGTGTGTATGTATGTATGTGTGGTGTGTGTGTGTATGTATGCATGTATGTATGTGTGTATGCATGTATGTATGTATGTATGTATGTGTGTATGTATGTATGTGTGTGTACTTGCCTGTGAGAGCCATTTGCTCCAGCAGCTCAGTGCTGATGTTCTCCCCGTGAGTTCTCACATATTCCTGGAGGCCAGTGTTTCTCCTGTAATAACCAACAGAAAACAGTCCCAGACACTGATGATTAACCGTGTTAGCACTAATAATAAAGCAATTCAACTCCTGCCAACAGCCAGGAATCACCATGCACTTTCAACCATTTTCATTGCACTCATCAACGAGACCTGGAGACACCGGTAGAGCCAAAATCAAACCAAGATAATGTAATGATAATTAATGGTTCACAGGTGTAGACTCACAGAAGCAGGCAGCGCTCGAGAGAAACTTCGGTTCATCACTAGATGTGTGTGTGTGTGTGAGAGGCAGTCCGGTTTGTGCAGAACAGATTGAAAAACACCACAAAAGGTAGATCTTATTCCAGAAAACATTCTGCGGCTAAATATTCTGATTCTCTGTGGTTTTCCAGCTGAGGTCACACAGTCTTCAGATGACAAGCAGCTTCCACAAGCACACAATAAACATGCGCAAACATCATATTTCCAGCTATAGCTCCTCCAGATCTTATATAAGCAGATCTCTGCCACTGGAGAGAGAGAACCGCTCAACTCGGATCAGCTGTGTCTCATTATAACCAATCACTCAAGGACTGGAGTCACTCCTGAATGAATCAGCCGTTTGAACGAATCGTTTGAATCAATGGCATTTTAGCTTCATATTTAAAATACAAAAAAAAAAAATCTGATTTTTATTTTCAGTGTTTTAAAAACATGAATCTCATAGCATTATTCAACCCAGTGTGCAGCTGCAGGGTTAATACATCTACATGCTGCTTTATTAACTGAATGCAGATTCTGCTGTGGATTTTTATTGATACTGATTTCATTTGATTAGTAACAGCTTAGTGTCGCATTATTCTCATTTAACATAAAAATGATGCAAACATATCTAATATGGTCAGAAAAAAATGATCTTATAAAAGGTAAAAATGCCTTAGAAATCAGTTTAACATTTTAAAGTATTCTGTGCAGGAATACAGGATTGAAAATGTTGATATTATAAATATGCTTTAATATGAAAATAGCCGAGATGGCTTAAAAAAACACAAATATTGTCACAGTCATGCGCTGTTTGTCCTGGAACTTCGTAAGTTTGATCACTTCTGTGAGTCTCACTTGTGGGCTTTATTTATTTCTCATTTACAGTAGCACAACTGATTTCTTTATGCTAACAAGAAAACTGTAGAACTGTAGATGAATTTGACAGCAATATGTAAACTCCATAAAAACATAAATGAAAATATTCCCTTCAAATACCTGCACATGAGTCAATTGTACTGCATTGTTAAAACCACTGAGTTTAGAAGAGCCTCTAGTAGTTTATGATTGGTAATACACTCCTGTTATTTGAATTTTAAATTATGGAAATGTATTACAGATACATTATGACTTTGTTTTCCATTCAGAGAAGTGATGTTGACTTTCCACAGATGTCTAAGACTGAGGTAATATTACACCGAGTGAGTGTCTGTAAGAGAAGCAGCGCTCGACCAGTACGGTTTTTCTGCCTGGATATTTGCTAGTATTACAGTGTTGATGTTTTTGTAATTAGTCAGGACAGTTTAATGAGGAGCTTGAAACACTCGTGTCAGGACTTCAGTGTCAATGAAAGAACTCGAGCATTCACTGAACACGAAACAACTGTAAAAACAATGAACACTATATTTAATCAACCTAATGAAAAAATGACAAAATATCAACCACGAAGAACACTCACATGAACCAAGAAGAATGAACTATATACATGCAAAAAACACAAACCACAAATAACAACTACTAATGATTACATTAAAATGAAATGCATGACAATTTCCCAATCCGTGGCAAACCCCCAGTTTCTTGGGAAACCAGTCGTCTCGTCTTCTGGAAGTCTAAAACAAAAAGCTTTTAATTAATTACCCAGCTTTTATGATCATGTGCTTGACCCCCATTTTTTAAAATAGGCATGCAGGTGCACTATCCAAACTTAAATTGTTGTAATTTATGAACACTTTGGAATACAGACATAAGGTTGGTCTCTTTTTAAAGAAGAAAAAAAAATTAAAGTATCAAAAAGTTATGCAAATTTATATTTACTGTAAAGAAAATTCACTATATTAATTGTATTTTATTTTATATATAATACATATTTTACATAGCAGGTTTTACGCCAAACTTGGTATACAATTAAAGCCTTGTGTCTAAATAAGTTATGTTCCAAATTTGAAGTTGACATGAAAAAAATTGAGGTTCCTGTGAGATTTAATTTAGGGTGTTATGCCACAAACAGCCACCGGGTGCCATCCAAACTCCATTTAATTGACATTTTTAAAGTCCTCGTGAAATCAAAATGGACTTGATTTACTTTATTCGTGCACATTGCTAGTCTTAAGGAGAACAATTAATCCATCCAAAGTTAGTCCCCTTAAAAAATAAGAATCATTGTCTTTAATCATAATCTGATCATTAGTAGATTTTATACGGCACAAGGGGGGGTCATACACGAGAAAAGAAACAGAAGAGCACCAGTTTGCTTTTCATGCACTGTATAGCTTATATATCATCTGAAGCCATTACATATCTTAATGCGAGGGACGGAATTGTATTTACAGTGTTAAATGTAAGTTTACAGAAACTCATCTTCCTTCTGCTGCAGCTCTTAATCATTCTCCGCTCAGCATTCAAGCAGCACGTCACGTTCAGTTATGACAGTCAGCACGGTCAAACTCTCTCTCCAAGATTATATATACAGTATATTCCCATTATAATACTTGATGTGTATATAAAGGTCTGGGGATGACATCTTGCTGGAGTTCATTGCTCTCTCATTTCTATTCTCTTTGTTTGTACCGTGTGGAGTGCAGCGCGCTGTGACTTACGTTGCTTCATTTAGTGGATTGCATTTAACAAAGGGTTTAAAAGAGTGACCATTAGTTCCACGATCGCAGTATTGATATTGTGTAGTGGTGTAGAAAACAAATAGTGCTGGTGTTGGATCGGAATTAAAAGGTATTAAAATAATTTTTTTTTCAGTGTATTAACAGCAATGATTATATGTTGCGATGAAACTTATAACAAAATTGGGTAGTTCTGTATGTTGTCTGAGGCTTCATAAAATCTATTCAGCCACTGAAAGAACAAATGTAAAATCCTCACAAAATAAAAACATTCAAGTGCATGTGTGATTTAATAAAGGTAATCTAAAGAAAGGGCTTTGCACGATCTTTATGGCCAGAAACAAGAAAATGCATATGCCAAAATCAAGCTCTTTTAATAAATTACTTTTATAGGAACCATTTTACATTAAGAGGCTGACATCAGAAGAGAATACATATTTGATAGTGAATTTTATGATAGTAATCTTTGAACGATATTACATTTGAACCCACAGTATGAACGTATTTATGTGGATTATTAAATGCACTGAACTACAAAATACATCACTGGTGGTGAGGCTTCTGCATTAGAGCCAGATTGTCCATAGACTGAGTCCTGGACATTTCTCTTTCTTCATCCTCATCTTCATCTTCTAGATGAAAGTCTTTTCCCTTTATTTTCTTCAGACATAACCCTGCTGTAAAATAGTCAGGACATGTCCTAGACCAACCTGTAATGGTTTTTGGAATGAAGGGTCGGTTAGTTTAAGATTATAATAAGACTATAATAACTTCAAATAGTATGTAATGCATACATGAGCTCAAATGTCCAATTAATAGTTTCCTCCGTGGCCGTGGCTGGACAAGCCCAGGGTTTTCCGCTGTTAAAGAAACACAACATGAGGAACAGCAAACACCACTGAATCAACTTTACATGGAGAAATGCATTTTTCCTCATTAAGACTGGCTTCAGAATGAGTCTCAGGCTTCTCAATTGATAAGAGCTGAATGTACATTCAAATGCAGATTTTCTTCATGTTAATACCACCATCCCTGCTGAAAAACAAAAACAATAGACACCAAGCACAAAATTTGTAATGGTTTTACTGGTTATAATGGGACTTGTACTGGTTTTAATGGAAATGGACCCTGTTGGTCTCTACTGGTAATTGTTTGTCTTCTACTGGTGGCTTGTTAAAACCAATAAATCCTGATGGAATATGTATGGGATCAGATTCCCGCCAAATGTATTGCAATCATGGATAAAAAAATAACAAGCGTGAAACCAAAATTTAAAAACACATGTACAATTATTTTGCACAAAATTTAAAAATGAAAGCAACATTAAAAAATAATAAGTGTAAATCAAGGAAAGCATGATTTTGTGTGCAATTCGGATAATTTTGCATTAATATTTCAGTTTTGTGCAATATGATTTTAAATGCGTTTAAAGTTTTGATTCATGCTTATTATTTTTTTAAAATGTGTTATAAAATTTTTGATTTACACTGATTATTTTTTGATTCGCGACCATTGCTTGCTATTCTGAAAACATTGCTTTAATTTTTAAATTTTGTGCAAGATAATTTTACTTGCGTTTTCAAATTTTGGTTTCACGCTTGTTATTTTTTTTTATCCGTGACTGCAATACATTTGGCGGGAATCTGATCCCATACATATGTCCCAAAACACACTACAGAAAGAGTAAACCATTTTTTAAAATGGTTTTAATGGTTAAAAGTTGATGGTTGTTAATGGTATTTGTAGTGGAAACCATTAGAATTAAAAAAAAAAAAAAATTCAGAAGGGATATGATAGCTAATGATGTTTTTAAACGAATTACAGAAGAACATAACCACAGAAACACAACACTGAATGAAGTGCTCGACTTACAGCATTGCTCCTCACCATCCTCGTCTTCAGGAATGAGTTTTCTTTTTAACTTTTCAGTTCTGGTCTTCTTTAACACTTCCTCATCTTCAGGAACGAGTTTTCTTTCTGTCTCTTCAGCTGTGCTGCTCTTGAATTCTTTCTCTGCTGCTGCCACAGATTCTTCCATTTCTGTGCCAGGTTTTAAATCTGTAGAATTGACCAGAAAACTCATGTTGAATGACTTTCCAAATTTAATTTAGACTTAAAAGTGACCGGATGCATGGGCGTAACTCTGAGGTTAGTTTCACTTTTGTCTACTTCACAAGCTTGAACAATAATGCACTACCCAGCGGTCACCACCAGCAGTTTTGAGAGGAAAAGACGAGCTTTGGGACAAATTATCACGTCGTACAATTGCTCTGTTGCTGTAAACTGGCCTGCCAATCATCTTATCACAGTTCACATCTACATCTCATGCAGTTTAACTTCCTACTGTATAGGAGAGAAATCTATCAGCCGCGGGACTTCATGCAAGAACTCTGCTCAGATGTTTTTTGAATAGAGAGAAGTCCAGATTATTAGAAGCCTATTTCTAAACACCCTTGGTCTCGCACATCCGCCATGTTTGTAGTTTTTAAACACTTTTTACTTGTGCTTGTAGTTCTGAACCGAATCCTTCGCCAAAGCGCAATGGAGTGTGGGCAATATTATCCACTGTTAAAAAAACTACCTGAAATAATACACCATCCGGGGACTTTTGGCATACTAATTTTAACATACTAGCTTCGAGACACACTAATTCTAATCTCAGATATGTAGAATCATACAGTCACCGCCCACTTCTTAAAGCACCTTTGATACCAACAATTTTTCCTCATTTAATTTTCTCCACAAATATTGTTAAATTAGGCGACTTTGATTAACAATTTAACTACCATTTGAACACCAATTAAAAATATAAACAATTATTGATGTAAAGTGCGAAGTTACATTTTCTCAGTGCAACACTTTAATTTTTTATTGTACATTGTTATTATTTTATGACCCTTAATGCTAAATCGCCCTGATCCTGCAGAGGACGCAAATTATGGTATATGCATAAAGTGAACTTATATAGAGTGAACTGTATAGAGTAAATAATAATAATAATAATAATAATACAGCTGCTAAATGTGATTTAATTATGTCTGCACGTGTCATTAATCATCTAATTACATGCCATAGACGGCGAATTACATAAAATCATGCCGAGTTCAGGTAAATTTGGTCGTTTACATTGAAATGACTGTCAAAAGTAGCACATTTGACCTGAACCCAGCTTTTATTGTATTATAAAATGATCAATTCAATGCAGTACAACTATGGTGTCTCTGTATTAATTGGTGTATTATCCCTCACCTGCAGCTAAACAGAAATGAATCTTAGTGGAATATAAAATATTGAAAATATCGATCCCATAATATTAATGTATAACCGTCCAATAGAATTGATAAGTGTGGTTACTAAGGTAATGCTATGATGAACTATGGTGATGTTATTCAGAATTAGAATAGAATTAAAGCTGTCCCCCGCTCTTCTAGATCAAGCTGAAGTTTACAGTAAGACGAATCAGATCAGTGAGTACTAACTGAATGAATGCGGTTGAATATGAGTTATAAAATATTGAAAATATCGATCCCATAATATTAATGTATAACCGTCCAATAGAATTGATAAGTGTGGTTACTAAGGTAATGCTATGATGAACTATGGTGATGTTATTCAGAATTAGAATAGAATTAAAGCTGTCCTCCGCTCTTCTAGATCAAGCTGAAGTTTACAGTAAGACGAATCAGATCAGTGAGTACTAACTGAATGAATGCGGTTGAATATGAGTGTGATTATGAATGTGTGTTTCAGTGGATCTCAGCTTCGGACAGCTCTATAATAACAGACACATGTGAGGAACACCAGTAAGATCAGAACAATACATACACTTACTGACTATTAAAGCAGCACTATGTAACTTTTCTGTGTTCAAAATTTGCTAAATGTATATAAAGTGTTTGTCTTATTCCGAATCACTCCGGTACACTTATAATAAGTACTTATATACTTAAGTACTTATATTTGGACTATTGTAGCCTGGTCACCGCTGCGGAGTAACACATACCTGCGTGAACCGCCATAGACATACACTCAGAGAAGTAGATCCGGTTAGAATGTTCTTCGTGTGCAGTTCTGTTTATTAACCGCTTGAGCGCTGAAAGTTACTCTATAAAGCTACTCTATCATATTTGATACAGGCATAAGGTTCTAAATGATCAACATAAACCCGTTTCACACTCAATATACTCCATGCCTTCTGTTGCATTGACAGTGTTTAGTTTTTTATCAAGTCAAAGCTCTTTTAGACTTATTGTGCAAATCTTCTAATCGTGTGTTTCTGCCGTCAAATCTTTGCTGATTTTGATCAAGTAAGCGTCAGAATAACTGCAGTAATATCTCCAGATGAACACTTACTGGACTGAAGCAGCTCAGCTTTACTTGATTCTCCATCAATCATGTTTTAGAGTCTCAAATCTGATCCTCAGGATCTTTTGAGGAGCGTTTGTTTCCAGAAGCTTTACTTTCACTGTTCCTCAGCGGAGGAATGATCTTCACAAGCCTCCAGAACATCTCACATCTTCTGAGGAGCCTTTATTTCTTCAGCTCTCAATCACTGCATTATATGTTCTGATCATTTCAATCTCATTTTACTGAGACAGATTACTGCAGATATAGAGCGATGACTGATATTTAGATGATTTTATGTTGGTATCTGCTGCACTGTTATAAAGATATCATTGATTTACATCACAAGCAGCAGAATTACATCATAGAAATATAAGCACACTCATATTATTTCTCAGTTTGAGCTGTTTTTTGACTATATGAGTCATAAAAGCCTGATGATCAAATATGATACTCAACATCAAACACATGCAACCATTTTTATATTGTGTCTAAAGCTTGAAGGAACGGTTTGATTGTAAGGAATGGTGATTATCAGGTGTGGTATCGGACGGTGCGAGTCGTCTGCTGGCCGCGGGAACCAGACTACAGACGGATCTATTACGGAGGAGATCATGGACTAACTCATCACAGCAAGGACCTGCAGGAACACAGAGAGCGACTGCTGAAGCAGCGGGGGAGAGTTCAACTAAAGGTGCAAGTCAGGAGAAAAATGCATCAAAAAAGAGTAATGATAGCGGCACAACTCAAATTCTTAGAATTCTAAGAATCTAATTATTCTAAAGAAAATCATTTGTCTTCATAATCTTTTATCATAATGTAATCTTTCGCTCCACCTCCAAAATGACTTTCCTTTTGCTGATAACATTAATCACTCTCATCAGTGTTATTTTAGTATGTTTATATACCATTATAGTTTTATTCATATTTTGAATTGTCTTTTGTTTTTGTATTTCCAGTTTTAAATTTTTATATATTTTTTGTATTTTATATTTAGATATTTAGATATTTTATTTTTTATATATTTATTTTATGTTTTATATTTTTATTAGTGCTAGGCAACGATTAATCGCATCCAAAATAAACATTTTTGTTTATATAATATATGTGTGCAAACTGTGCATATTTATTATTTAAATATAAATACACACACACACACACATACAGTATATATTTAGAAAATATTTACATGTATATATTTATATTCATAGAATTTATATTATGTATAAATATATTTAATATATAAACATAACACTTTTTTCTTAAATATATATATTCATGCATGTGTGTGTATTTATATAGACATAATAAAT
>NW_015506137.1:291537-295929 GCF_001515645.1 Sinocyclocheilus grahami
CATCCAAAATAAACATTTTTGTTTATATAATATATGTGTGCAAACTGTGCATATTTATTATTTAAATATAAATACACACACACACACACATACAGTATATATTTAGAAAATATTTACATGTATATATTTATATTCATAGAATTTATATTATGTATAAATATATTTAATATATGAAGATAACACTTTTTTCTTAAATATATATATGCATGCATGTGTGTGTATTTATATAGACATAATACATATACACAGTGCACACACACATATTATGTAAACAAAAACTTTTATTTTGGATGTGATTAATCGCGATTAATGTTTGACCAGCACGAAGTTTTATATTATATGCTTTTTATTTTTTTGTTTTTATATATTATTTTAAAATATATTAACTTAATTACAGTTTAATGTTTTAGTAATTTTGATGTGTGCTTTTGTCAGTTTTATTAGTTTTTGCTATTTATAAATATTATTGTTTAGGTTTAATTCTTGTATTTTTTATTTCAGTTTTAGCTTATACTTTTAGTGCTTCTACTTAAACTTATTTCAGTTAATTGCCAAGGCAACATTTCTAATATTCTACATTTCAGCTGTTTTTAATCATGTTTAGTTTTAGTTAATGATAATAACCCTGCCTCTTATTATCTACCAGCCTTATCTAGAGACACTTTCACCACACAATCAGTTGCTATTGCGTAAATCAAGTCCAGACCTACATTTATGCCCTGGTTGAGTGCGCTGTGTGTCTATAGCACACCGCAGGCGGATCTCAGGTGAGAAAGTAACCATGACTTCTGACCTCTGATACACTTTAACATTCATTCCACTGCATCTGACTGACAGGTAAAGCCACCAATCAGTTTGCTTTGCTTGAACTTGTGGTTTAAAGACGAGTTGATCAGAACTAATTACCACAATAATAGAGCAGTGTGCAAGAAACTCATTTAGATCATTTCTGTATGTTAACAATCATACCATCATGAATATTGAAGTGAGATTAATTGCACAGCAGTGTGTGAGCAGGTGTTCAGAAAATATCACCACAACAGACTGGCAGAGATGTGTCAAAATACATTAAAACATTAATACATTCTCATTATTTCACAAAGTAGAGCTGAAAATACAAGCTGCGCTTGTGCCTATCAGTTCAACTCGTTTTTATTTTTATATACATTTTTTAGTTTTAATTTAGTTGTTTTTAGTAACTTTGTTGACATTTGTATTCTTTTTTTTTTATGCAAGTCTATTTGAATTTATTAGTTTTTATTTCAATTTCAGTACTTCGCATTTTAACTGAAACTAACTGGCAACTAAATAAATAAAATCATTTGAAGTTCTTTTTATATTTTATTTTAGTTATGTAAAATATGTAAATTTTATTTCAATTAACGAAAATGTTTTAGTTAATCATAATCACCCTGGGTGGTATGAAACGGTTCTATTAATTTTAATTAAACTGAAAGTATTTTAATGTCGTGAGTTTGTAAATAGCATTATTGCCAAAGCAGTATTACACAAAACAAATCATTTGAAGAACAGTGAGTATATAATATCTATGTTTATATTGAATGTGTAGTTGTGTCTATCAGTATTTATCTGAAAGCTCAGAGTGATGATGGCGTGTCAGATGATCTCCAGCAGGTGTCAGCAGAGCTCTGCTGAATATCTACTGAGTCACCGCTGTTTAAAGGCTTCTTAAAAACTCACAAGGCTTACCACATGAGGCAGTGAAGAAAACACTGAAATGTGAAGTCCATCTGAAACCATACATCTGAGTGAAATGGACCATGAGCATGAGCTCAAAGGGGCGGAGTTTAGGGCGGGACTTAGTTAAATGAACTTGAAGGGGTGGAGACTTCATTCTATGCGTCGGTTTTTGATTGTAAGTTAAGATTTCAAAAGTGGAGGCGAATGAGTGTGAACTTGAAGAGCGGGGTTTAATTATATGAGCTTGAAGGGGCGGAGTTTACGGTGTGACTTGGCTCTTTGTGTCGGTTGTTGATTGGATGTTGAAATGTGGGTCTGGCACTGAAAATTGGAGGTGAATGTTTTTAGGCGGAGCCTAGTTATATGAGCATGAGGGGGAGGAGTTTCAGGCGGAGCCTAGTTATCATCCAAAATAAACATTTTTGTTTATATAATATATGTGTGCAAACTGTGCATATTTATTATTTAAATATAAATACACACACACACACACATACAGTATATATTTAGAAAATATTTACATGTATATATTTATATTCATAGAATTTATATTATGTATAAATATATTTAATATATAAACATAACACTTTTTTCTTAAATATATATATTCATGCATGTGTGTGTATTTATATAGACATAATACATATACACAGTGCACACACACATATTATGTAAACAAAAACTTTTATTTTGGATGTGATTAATCGCGATTAATGTTTGACCAGCACGAAGTTTTATATTATATGCTTTTTATTTTTTTGTTTTTATATATTATTTTAAAATATATTAACTTAATTACAGTTTAATGTTTTAGTAATTTTGATGTGTGCTTTTGTCAGTTTTATTAGTTTTTGCTATTTATAAATATTATTGTTTAGGTTTAATTCTTGTATTTTTTATTTCAGTTTTAGCTTATACTTTTAGTGCTTCTACTTAAACTTATTTCAGTTAATTGCCAAGGCAACATTTCTAATATTCTACATTTCAGCTGTTTTTAATCATGTTTAGTTTTAGTTAATGATAATAACCCTGCCTCTTATTATCTACCAGCCTTATCTAGAGACACTTTCACCACACAATCAGTTGCTATTGCGTAAATCAAGTCCAGACCTACATTTATGCCCTGGTTGAGTGCGCTGTGTGTCTATAGCACACCGCAGGCGGATCTCAGGTGAGAAAGTAACCATGACTTCTGACCTCTGATACACTTTAACATTCATTCCACTGCATCTGACTGACAGGTAAAGCCACCAATCAGTTTGCTTTGCTTGAACTTGTGGTTTAAAGACGAGTTGATCAGAACTAATTACCACAATAATAGAGCAGTGTGCAAGAAACTCATTTAGATCATTTCTGTATGTTAACAATCATACCATCATGAATATTGAAGTGAGATTAATTGCACAGCAGTGTGTGAGCAGGTGTTCAGAAAATATCACCACAACAGACTGGCAGAGATGTGTCAAAATACATTAAAACATTAATACATTCTCATTATTTCACAAAGTAGAGCTGAAAATACAAGCTGCGCTTGTGCCTATCAGTTCAACTCGTTTTTATTTTTATATACATTTTTTAGTTTTAATTTAGTTGTTTTTAGTAACTTTGTTGACATTTGTATTCTTTTTTTTTTATGCAAGTCTATTTGAATTTATTAGTTTTTATTTCAATTTCAGTACTTCGCATTTTAACTGAAACTAACTGGCAACTAAATAAATAAAATCATTTGAAGTTCTTTTTATATTTTATTTTAGTTATGTAAAATATGTAAATTTTATTTCAATTAACGAAAATGTTTTAGTTAATCATAATCACCCTGGGTGGTATGAAACGGTTCTATTAATTTTAATTAAACTGAAAGTATTTTAATGTCGTGAGTTTGTAAATAGCATTATTGCCAAAGCAGTATTACACAAAACAAATCATTTGAAGAACAGTGAGTATATGATATCTATGTTTATATTGAATGTGTAGTTGTGTCTATCAGTATTTATCTGAAAGCTCAGAGTGATGATGGCGTGTCAGATGATCTCCAGCAGGTGTCAGCAGAGCTCTGCTGAATATCTACTGAGTCACCGCTGTTTAAAGGCTTCTTAAAAACTCACAAGGCTTACCACATGAGGCAGTGAAGAAAACACTGAAATGTGAAGTCCATCTGAAACCATACATCTGAGTGAAATGGACCATGAGCATGAGCTCAAAGGGGCGGAGTTTAGGGCGGGACTTAGTTAAATGAACTTGAAGGGGTGGAGACTTCATTCTATGCGTCGGTTTTTGATTGTAAGTTAAGATTTCAAAAGTGGAGGCGAATGAGTGTGAACTTGAAGAGCGGGGTTTAATTATATGAGCTTGAAGGGGCGGAGTTTACGGTGTGACTTGGCTCTTTGTGTCGGTTGTTGATTGGATGTTGAAATGTGGGTCTGGCACTGAAAATTGGAGGTGAATGTTTTTAGGCGGAGCCTAGTTATATGAGCGTGAGGGGGCGGAGTTTCAGGCGGAGCCTAATTATATGAGCGTGAGGGGGTGGAGTTTCAGGCGGAGCCTGGTTATATGAGCGTGAGGGGGTGGAGTTTCAGGCGGAGCCTGGTTATATGAGCGTGAGGGGGTGGAGTTTCAGGCGGAGCCTGGTTATATGAGCGTGAGGGGGTGGAGTTTCAGGCGGAGCCTGGTTATATGAGCGTGAGGGGGGGG
>NW_015506137.1:297590-302590 GCF_001515645.1 Sinocyclocheilus grahami
CATCCAAAATAAACATTTTTGTTTATATAATATATGTGTGCAAACTGTGCATATTTATTATTTAAATATAAATACACACACACACACACATACAGTATATATTTAGAAAATATTTACATGTATATATTTATATTCATAGAATTTATATTATGTATAAATATATTTAATATATAAACATAACACTTTTTTCTTAAATATATATATTCATGCATGTGTGTGTATTTATATAGACATAATACATATACACAGTGCACACACACATATTATGTAAACAAAAACTTTTATTTTGGATGTGATTAATCGCGATTAATGTTTGACCAGCACGAAGTTTTATATTATATGCTTTTTATTTTTTTGTTTTTATATATTATTTTAAAATATATTAACTTAATTACAGTTTAATGTTTTAGTAATTTTGATGTGTGCTTTTGTCAGTTTTATTAGTTTTTGCTATTTATAAATATTATTGTTTAGGTTTAATTCTTGTATTTTTTATTTCAGTTTTAGCTTATACTTTTAGTGCTTCTACTTAAACTTATTTCAGTTAATTGCCAAGGCAACATTTCTAATATTCTACATTTCAGCTGTTTTTAATCATGTTTAGTTTTAGTTAATGATAATAACCCTGCCTCTTATTATCTACCAGCCTTATCTAGAGACACTTTCACCACACAATCAGTTGCTATTGCGTAAATCAAGTCCAGACCTACATTTATGCCCTGGTTGAGTGCGCTGTGTGTCTATAGCACACCGCAGGCGGATCTCAGGTGAGAAAGTAACCATGACTTCTGACCTCTGATACACTTTAACATTCATTCCACTGCATCTGACTGACAGGTAAAGCCACCAATCAGTTTGCTTTGCTTGAACTTGTGGTTTAAAGACGAGTTGATCAGAACTAATTACCACAATAATAGAGCAGTGTGCAAGAAACTCATTTAGATCATTTCTGTATGTTAACAATCATACCATCATGAATATTGAAGTGAGATTAATTGCACAGCAGTGTGTGAGCAGGTGTTCAGAAAATATCACCACAACAGACTGGCAGAGATGTGTCAAAATACATTAAAACATTAATACATTCTCATTATTTCACAAAGTAGAGCTGAAAATACAAGCTGCGCTTGTGCCTATCAGTTCAACTCGTTTTTATTTTTATATACATTTTTTAGTTTTAATTTAGTTGTTTTTAGTAACTTTGTTGACATTTGTATTCTTTTTTTTTTATGCAAGTCTATTTGAATTTATTAGTTTTTATTTCAATTTCAGTACTTCGCATTTTAACTGAAACTAACTGGCAACTAAATAAATAAAATCATTTGAAGTTCTTTTTATATTTTATTTTAGTTATGTAAAATATGTAAATTTTATTTCAATTAACGAAAATGTTTTAGTTAATCATAATCACCCTGGGTGGTATGAAACGGTTCTATTAATTTTAATTAAACTGAAAGTATTTTAATGTTGTGAGTTTGTAAATAGCATTATTGCCAAAGCAGTATTACACAAAACAAATCATTTGAAGAACAGTGAGTATATAATATCTATGTTTATATTGAATGTGTAGTTGTGTCTATCAGTATTTATCTGAAAGCTCAGAGTGATGATGGCGTGTCAGATGATCTCCAGCAGGTGTCAGCAGAGCTCTGCTGAATATCTACTGAGTCACCGCTGTTTAAAGGCTTCTTAAAAACTCACAAGGCTTACCACATGAGGCAGTGAAGAAAACACTGAAATGTGAAGTCCATCTGAAACCATACATCTGAGTGAAATGGACCATGAGCATGAGCTCAAAGGGGCGGAGTTTAGGGCGGGACTTAGGTAAATGAACTTGAAGGGGTGGAGACTTCATTCTATGCGTCGGTTTTTGATTGTAAGTTAAGATTTCAAAAGTGGAGGCGAATGAGTGTGAACTTGAAGGGCGGGGTTTAATTATATGAGCTTGAAGGGGCGGAGTTTACGGTGTGACTTGGCTCTTTGCGTCGGTTGTTGATTGGATGTTGAAATGTGGGTCTGGCACTGAAAATTGGAGGTGAATGTTTTTAGGCGGAGCCTAGTTATATGAGCATGAGGGGGAGGAGTTTCAGGCGGAGCCTAGTTATGTGAGGGGGAGGAGTTTCAGGCGGAGCCTAATTATATGAGCGTGAGGGGGTGGAGTTTCAGGCGGAGCCTGGTTATATGAGCGTGAGGGGGAGGAGTTTCAGGCGGAGCCTAATTATATGAGCGTGAGGGGGTGGAGTTTCAGGCGGAGCCTGTTTATATGAGCGTGAGGGGGAGGAGTTTCAGGCGGAGCCTAGTTATATGAGCTTGAGGGGGCGGAGTTTAAAGCGTGACTTATGCTGCGTTCATGCCATGTCGTAATTACCGTAATTCCGAGATGACAACACGTGACGTTTAACTCGGTGCCGCTTACGTCCTCGGATTATCCGTTTCTATAGCAACAGTCAACGAAATGAACCCGCGTGAAAGAATGTTACTGGCAGCTGTGAAACACAATACAAGTAACAGTTGCTATGCACATGCATTGTTATTACATTTTGTAATTATTTCTTTATGTTGCTATTACATGGATAGCCTAGATATCTAAATCTGTGCGTTTCGTTTATGTTCATGTTACTTTTGGATGAAGACATCTACATTGGCAAAAATTAATTACACAAATTTTAAGGCGGGACTTATTTCTATGAACTTAAAGGGGTGGGGTTTAAATGGGATTCATTAGGTGCGTTCGACTTCATGCTGCGATCGGTGGCTGAATTGAAGCAGTGCATGCCGGTTAGAAATTTTGTCCGACTTGAACCGGCGCCGACGCTACGTCACTGTCACGTGTGGCATCAAAGTACCGCGATAGCGTTTCGAGAGCAGCCGGCTGACTCAGCTGACGCAGCTTTTTCAGCTTTTTTTTTTTTTTTTAAGGCGGGGCTTAGTTATATGACCTTGAATGGGTGGAGTTTAAGGCGGGGCTTAGTTCTATGAACTTGAATGGGTGGAGTTTAAGGCGGGGCTTAGTTCTATGAACTTGGATGGGTGGAGTTTAATTTATTTTATTGTTTTAATTGTATTATTATTTTAGACAATTCTTTACAATACAGTAATTAGAATATTTATCTATCATAAAAACAAAAGTCACAGTGCAGTCTCTGGTAGTTGTGTCCTGATTGCGGGTGAGTTATGAGCTGAGCATCAGGTTGGAGGGGATCCACACACGCTGGTTTGTGTGGTTTGGTAGTGTTTATGCGTCTGGCTGTTTGTGGCTCCCCGCGGCGCGCGGCCCCGAGCAGTTGTTCGTCCTGCTGTGTGTAAAGAGCCTGATGTTTGCTTTACTGTGTGTGTGAGAGACTCCCTGCAGATCCACGGCATTCAGATCCTGTTTGAAGTCTCCTGATTTACACACACACACAGGTTTGTTTTTATGGTGAAGCAGGTCAGACAAAACCACATCGCCAGTATTATTTCACCTTTACACATCCATACACTTCATGCTACTTGAGAAGTTTATAAACTCGCCACATCCCTCTTCAGTGCAGGGTTATTATTGTTAACTAGAAATAAAACCATTAAAAAAATATTTGATTTTTGTTACTTGACATAAATGTTCACTGAAATAAAATATAAAAAAATATATTTTATTTTATAGTTAATGTTTGTAATTATTTTAGTAGAACCTTAGTATTAAAATTACTAAAAGTGAAGTAAAAATTAATAAAAAAACTATTTATACATATATAAAAAATAACAAAAGCATCAAAATTATAAAAAAAAAATGTAAAGGAAAACAAATACAAAAATTCTGAAAATTAAATAAAATTCAAATTATTAATAAAAAATTAAATAGCATATTAATGAAACGACACTGTTTAACTAAAATTAGACAAGTTAATTATTATTTTGTTTAAAATATAAAATAAACTACTTTATTAATTTACTTTAACTACTAATTTAAAATATTAATAGCAACTATAATAGTTTATTACGGAACCGACTAAAATAAACTACAACTGGAAAAAACTACTCTAGAGATATATGCTTAGAAAACTAATAAAAATAACTAAAACATATCAAAATGTCAAAGAAAGTATTGAATTTAAAATAAACACAGAAAATATCAAAATAAAAACGAATTCAAATTATTAATAATAACTATAATAGTTTATTAATAGAGCTAAAATAACATTGTTTCATTTTAAGTAAAATTAATTATTGCTTATTTTAAAATTAAAATCAAAGCTTATATAAAAATATATATTTTTTTTTAACAGATTCATTGAAATGAACCATCTGAGAGACATAGATTAGACTTCTTATCACTATTAGTGAGCTGTTTTTTGAACTGATTCATTGAACTGAACCACCTGAAAGAACCGAATTATGGAAATGAATCAGATTTATTATAACTATAAGCAAGCTGTTTTTTGAACCGATTCATTGAAACAATCTGTTCAAAGGAACCACTATTAATGAACGACCGCGAGATTAACTAATTGACTCTACTGAACTGAAAAAGGCTTTTAAAGATTGATGGAAACGATTCTAAAGATTCATAATGTCTCAGAATAGATTATTTTTGGAATTGATTTGCAGCCCTAGTTCGAATCAGAAAACTAAAGCACCTAACCCAGTGGTCTTGTTCTGTTCTACTCAGGCAGCTTTAGTGCTTCGGGTTCGTTGGAGTGGGTTTAATTGGACACGTCCAGTCGGCCCGTTCCAGGCTCTTTTTTTAGCCTGTGAACTTTAGAGTCATTATTTAGTTGGTGTTAAGAGGGTCAGCTCACAACAGGCCTGTGTTCTGTTCCCATCATCACTCACACGGCCTCACTTTTACAGACACAATAAAAGTTGAAGCAAACAGAAGTCGTTTCTTCGCTAATGAACGAAACCTGATCGGGTCAGGAAAAACATGAAGCATGAATAGCATTTACCATGCTATCTATCTATCTATCTATCTATCTATCTATCTATCTGTCTGTCTGTCTGTCTGTCTGTCTATCTGTCTCTCT
>NW_015506137.1:307832-309187 GCF_001515645.1 Sinocyclocheilus grahami
AAAATAAAAATATCAAAAAAGATAAATTACATTTTCTTCAAACTTCAGAGTAGAGGCACATTAATTACCTTTATCTACATAATTTGATTAATAATGTTTTATTACAGTGGGAAACAAAACAAACTAAATTTTATTTAAAACTTACAAATTTAGCTAATTTAACAATAAAACATGCATATAAATTCAAATCTTTTTTGTTAAGAATGTACCCTTGAAAATAAAATTATTAAAAAATTAAATAAAGTTTTGATCGCCCAAAATGATCATTATCACCTTTCCAACTAAAATAATACTTACGTTTAATTTAGTTTTGATCATGCCAAATTATCTTATAAAATATCAAATAAAAAATTTTATGTCAATGAGTTTCCTGGTTTTACTTTGGCATGTTGAAACCTTTTCCATGCGGACAAATAAATTCATGACTTTAATATTTGATATTTGCCTAATGATTTAATCAATAATAATAACTGTTTCCAGACAGGTTTCTCGAACACTCATACACTCATCATTGCTCAAACAAACAGCAGTTCAATCAGAAGCAAATCTCAATCCTTTTTTCTTTCCCAAAATGTTCTCATTGCCCATTCAATCCAATTAAACCATAAATCAAAACAGAAGTAAACATCATGCTGTTCATTGTACCTTGGAGCCTTTCGGTTGCAACTGGAAACCGCTGGAATCCGAATGAAGGTCGTGTTTGTTGTTTGTAGACCGAAACGTCTCAAAGCCGCTGTTGTTCATTTCTCCTGCGGGAACATGAACATAAACACGCTTCTCCTTCACCAGCACATTTCCAAGATGACAACTGAATTAAAACAGGGATGGATCTGATATCGTTTTGGATGGATTGCTTTTCCATCCTGCTCAGTTTGACGTTTAAAGTTCTTCTAAGAGCCCTAGTTTCTCCTCCTGACGCTCGCTCCAGTGATCTCTCTGGAGGATCTGCGCATGCTTCTGCATCAGCGAGCAAGGTATCCGTCACTTCTGATCCAACACATCGAGCTACAACATGTCAACACTTTCAAAAATAAAGCTTTCAATAAGAACCAAAAAACTGGAAATCCTATGATTCTCTAGTTCTTTAGAAAAGCCTTCATATGCTGGTGCTTTTAACAAGCTAGAAACCAAGCTTCGAGAACCCTAACAGAGCACAACTGATCATTCATATGCTCAGAAATAATTATAAATCTGAATCATCAGTCGACATGAAACACTGTTTTCAGTCCATTTACTTTTGTAAGTTACAGATTTCTTACTGCAACAGGATATTCAACGAGAATAAAATGCAATACTGGACTCGATTTTCTCCATTATGAATTGATAAGATGGTAAAAGTGTCTTTATTTAAAAAA
>NW_015506137.1:312826-313736 GCF_001515645.1 Sinocyclocheilus grahami
AGTGTCACCGAAAAATGAAGAATTAAGGTCCTTTCACACCGAGTCCAAAATTTTAAAATGTTAAAAAATAAATATGACGTCACGTTGTGTCAATCACGTTCACACACTTTCATCCGTCATAAAAAAAAAATCAGGTTGGCTTTGATTTTCTGCGTTTTTCGCATCCGTAGCATGCATTTTGAGAGGGACGGATGACGTATACGAAAAAAAAACATGCATGCAAAAATTTCTGTGTGCTCCGTGTGCAAGGAACTTTAGGGAGAATCAATAAATTATGAATGATTTACTGCCATTGTGTGAAAAAATTTAATCCTTGAGAAGTTATCTGATTATGAGCTTTTTAAAATGTAAAATACTCTAATTCCAAGTACTTAATTTTTGGAACCTGGTTACATAATCCAGATTACATGTAATCAGTTACTGACACGTAGACTAAAACCAAAGCGCATTTCAGCTCCGGTTCATGAATTGAAAATGTCTGGGAATGATTTGCCCAGACTTCATCCATCTCTCCATCCACCCGGACCTATTAGACCCTCAGTGATAGAATGCCTCTAATATTCTCTAATGTGTCCCAGCCCTCAAATAATTGCCCCGGCTCTGTGATTGCAACAGACGGCCGTTTGCTGGAGTGTGTGTTTGAGCACGACTCGCTGCCATAGCTGTGTGTTTTATTTGTAATGTGTTACAGACCATTGCCTTCTCACTGTACAGTTCGGCTCGGTTTGTGTGGTCCTCGCTTATCGTACCTTCACATCACGTCTTTCTTTCCCTCCAGTCGGGGGTCGAAACGACCACAGCAAACAAAGAGCAGCGAGGTCAAACGTTTCCTCAACCTTCCCAGCATTCACTCGTGAATATCAGCACTATAAATACAGATCCTCTCTGGGGTGGAGAACTTCCTTCGACC
>NW_015506137.1:313988-315998 GCF_001515645.1 Sinocyclocheilus grahami
GAAACCGTGCTCCTTGGTGATTCATAAAATGCAAGTCAATGGCTATCTTCACTTTGAGAGTCAAAAAAACCATATCAGGCAACACAAAATTAATACCCGTGACTCCTGATGATATGAAAGTTGGTCTGTGCACAAAACTGAACTTTATTTACAACATTATACCTGTAATCAGAGATGGGAAGGTTGTTTTGGAACTGTAATAGGTTACAGATTACAAGTTACTCTTATTTAAAATGTAATAAGTAATATGTAATAGTGTGTAAAAGTGTCAATTACTTTATTAAAGTAATGTAACTGATTACATATGATTATTTTTTCTACATTTCTAACACATTTTTCAACTGTTATTCATTTTGAAACATGTAAAGAAGGCGGGTTTAACCTCAGACTTTCAAAATCCTTCCTCACCTAAATTATGATTATAATAAGTTCATTTTTAAGCACAGCCACCACAGAATCAAACTTTGCCACCTCTTTTTACTGTGAGATCGTTCTGAGGTTAAATACAGATTTCAAGTCGTAAGATGTTGTTTACTAGCTATGATGCTGTTTTTGAAATCAAATACGAGAGGAAACACTGCCATCTAACAGTGCTTTAGAAAAAACTATTAATAAGTAAAAAAATAAAGCATATACATAATCCCAAATGGGAGATAAAACGGTTATCAAATAAGCACGTGTCTATTCTGTAAACTCCTGAAACATTGGTATTTTAGAGCAGTCAATGCAATTTGGGAAAGCAATCAATCAAATCGGTATGTATGCGTGTGTGTGAAAATATTTACTGTAGATGTAACCCCCTTTGTAAACGTTAAGATTTTCAGAAGTAACTAATTTAATCCAGAGTGATGTCCAGTTCACGAACGAATCATTCTTTTGAATCGTTTTTTTGGTGAAATAGTTAAACTAGTTCACAGCACAGATATACAAGTCACTCAGTCAGAACTCACTTTCAGACGCCTGACTGTCACTCCGACTGCAAATGAGCTAAAATATCAGCGTATCTGATCCTATGATGAGTGAACAGATTCAGCGCTCCAGTTCTGAGGAAACCGTTCTACTCGGACCGAAGGCCGATGAGCCGCTGATATATGCACATGCGTGAACCCAGAGCTTGAAAGAAGAGGGCAAATAAAAATGTTTATGGTTTCTCATTGTTTATGTAAAATAGGTGAGCTGATGAAGACATGTAAACGTTTTACATCATTATTGGGCGCTTTAATAATATAAGTGTGTATACGTTACGTCATTGCATCATTACATAAACAAACTAGTGAATTAAACCCATTCACTGAAATGAACTTATATCCAGACGCTTTTATCCAAAGCAACTTACAAATAAGGACAATGGAAGCAATCAAGACCAACAAAAGAGCAATAATAAGCAAGTGCTATGACAAGTCTCGGTTAGCCTAATGCAGCAAGGGTTTTTTATATATATAATGTTCAGTTTCTTGCACAGACTGATCGTTTCTCTTCATAAGAACTCAATATTGCATCAGGAGCCACGGGTATTAATTCTGTGTTCCTTGTTATGCTTTTTTTTAATGCACAAAAATAGACAGCCGCCGGCTTGCATTTTATGAGTCACCAAGAATCACAGTTTCAGCTAAAAATCTTCTTTACTGTTTTACTGAAGAAAAAGTAATCTTAGATGGCCTCAGGATTAGAAAATTAACAGCACATTTTCATTTTTGGGTGAACTATCCCTTTAAAGGGTTAGTTCACCCAAAAATGAAAATTAGCCCATAAATTACTCCCCCTCAAGTCGTCCTAGGTGTATATGACTTTCTTCTTTCAGACGAATCCAGTCAGAGTTATATTAAAAATAGTCTTTGATCTTTCAAGCTGTTTAATGCCACTCAGCGGGTGATGCATGCATCAGTCCAAAAGAAGTTAAATAAAAAATGCCCATCCATAAAAAAAAAGTGTCTCACATGGCTCCGGGGGGTGAACAAAGGCATGCTGGAAGCAGTTCCGGGCGGATGACGTATGAGGTCAGCGCTGCGC